>NC_064815.1:120614-393518 GCF_023721935.1 Panthera uncia
ATTTCATTTCATTTCATTTCATTTCATTTCATTTCATTTCATTTCATGTCCTTTGTTTTCTGTTGATTAAATAATAAGTACTTTAGAGGAAAAGCTGGTAAATAAGAAAGGAAACTGTCTAAGAAAATAAATTTCCATATAAAATTCCTACTATCATGGATACTTGCTAGCATTGTTTTGGTGGATTCCCTTTGTATTTACTTATTTATTTTTGTGTGTGCATATATAAGTGCTTAGATATTTTTTTTTAATTTTTTTTTTCAACGTTTTTTATTTATTTTTGGGACAGAGAGAGACAGAGCATGAACGGGCGAGGGGCAGAGAGAGAGGGAGACACAGAATCATCGGAAACAGGCTCCAGGCTCCGAGCCATCAGCCCAGAGCCCGACGCGGGGCTCGAACTCACGGACCGCGAGATCGTGACCTGGCTGAAGTCGGACGCTTAACCGACTGCGCCACCCAGGCGCCCCTAAGTGCTTAGATATTTAATTGGGCTCAAACCATATATATACTGTGCTCTGATATTGTCACGTGATATTTTGTTATGAACATTTTCCTCCATGTCATTAAATATTCTTCTGGAAGAAAAAGTTAATGGTCCATAGTAGCCCAACATTTGGGTGTGCCATCGTACCATTCTCCAATTGTTAAGACACTAGTATTGTTTCAGTGTTTTTAAAAAACTGTTAAAAGCTGCAGTGAAGATCTTTTTTTTGATTAATTTTATTATTTTTTAAAAAATTTATATCCAAATTAGTTAGCATATAGTGCAACACTTATTTCAGGAGTAGATTCCTTAGTGCCCCTTATCCATTTAGCCCATCCCGCCTCCCACATTCCCTCCAGTAACCCTCTGGTTCTTCTCCATATTTATGAGTCTCTTATGTTTTGTCCCCCTCTCTGTTTTTATATTATTTTTGTTCCCCTTTCCTTATGTTCATCTGTTTTGTCTCTTAAAGTCCTCGTATGAGTGAGGTCATGTGATATTTGTCTTTGACTAATTTCACTTAGCATAATAGCCTTCAGTTCCATCCACGTAGTTGGAAATGGCAAGATTTCATTCTTTTTGATTGCTGAGTAATATTCCATTGTATATATGTATACCACATCTTCTTTATCCACTCATCCATCTATGGACATTTGGTCTCTTTCCATACTTTGGCTATTGCCAACAGTGCTGCTATAAACATAGGGGTACATGTGTCCCTTCGAAACAGCACACCTGTATCCCTTGGATAAATACCTAGTAGTGCAGTTGCTGGGTCGTAGGGTAGTTCTATTTTTAATTTTTTGAGGAACCTCCATACTGTTTTTCCAAGTGGTGGCACCAGCTTGCATTCCCACCAACGATGTAAAAGAGATCCTCTTTCTCTGCATCCTTGCCAACATCTGTTGTTGCCTGAGTTGATAATGTGAGCCATTCTGACAGGTGTGAGGTATCTCATTGTGGTTTTGATTTGTAGTTCCCTGATGATGAGTGACGTTGAGCATGTTTTCATGTGTCAGTTGGCCATTTGGATGTCTTCCTTGGAGAAGTGTCTATTCATGTCTTTTGCCCATTTCTTCACTGGATTATTTGTTTTTTGGGTGTTGAGTTTGATAAGTTCTTTATAGATTTTGGATGTAACCCTTTATCTGATACATCGTTTGCAAATATCTTCTCCCATTCTGTCATTGCCTTTTAGTTTTGCTGATTGTTTCCTTCGCTGTGCAGAAGGTTTTTTTTGTGATGAGGTCCCAGTAGTTCATTTTTGCTTCTGTCATCTCCTTGCCTCCGGAGATGTGTTGAGTAAGAAGTTGCTACGGCCAAGATCACAGAGGTTTTTGCCTGCTTTCTCCTCGAGGATTTCGATGGCTTTCTGTCTTACATTTAGGTGTTTCATCCATCTTGAGTTTATTTTTGTGGATAGTGTAAGAAAGTGGTCCACGTTCATTCTTCTGCGTGTCTCTGGCCAGTTTTCCCAGCACCACTTGCTGAAGAGACTGTCTTTATTCCATCGGATATTCTTTCCCGCTTTGTCAAAGATTAGTTGGCCATATGTTTGTGGGTCCATTTCTGGGTTCTCTATTCTGTTCCATTGATTTGAGTGTCTGTTCTTGTGCCTGTACCATACTGTCTTGATGATTACAGCTTTGCAATACTGCTTGAAGCCTGGGATTGTGATGCCTCCTGCTTTGGTTTTCTTTTTCAAAATTGCTTTGGCTATTTGGGGTCTTTTCTGGTTTCATACAAATTTTAGGATCATTTTTTTCTAGCTCTGTGAAGAAGGCTGGTGTTATTTTGATAGGGATTGCATTGAATATGTAGTTTGCTTTGGGTAGTATTGACATTTTAACAATATTTGTCCTTCCTATCTGGGAGCATGGAATCTTTTTCCATTTTTTTTTTTTTTTGTGTGTCTTCACTTTCTTTCCTAAGCTTTCTATAGTTTTCAGTGTATAGATTTCTCACCTCTTTGGTTAGATCTTTTCCTAGGTATTTTATGGGTTTTGGTGCAACTGTAAATGGGATCAATTCCTTGATTTCTCTTTCTGTTGCTTCATTGTTGGTGTATAGGAATGCAATCGATTTCTGTGCATTTTATATCCTGCTACTTTGCTGAATTCATGAATCAGTTCTAGCAGTTTTTTGGTGGAATCTTTAAGGTTTTCCATATAAAGTATCATGTCATCTCTGAAGAGTGAAAGTTTGACCTCTTGACCAATTTGGATGCCTTTTATTTTTTTGTGTTGTCTGATTGCAGAGGCTAAGACTTGCAATACTGTGTTGAATAACAATGGCAAGAATGGACATCCCTGTCTTGTTCCTGACCTTAGGGAAAAAGCTCTCAGTTTTTCCCCATTGAGGATGATATTTGCGTTGGATTGTTCATCTATGGCTTTTATGATCTTGATGTATGATCCCTCTATCCCTACTTTCTTGAGGGTTTTTATCAAGAAAGGATGTTGTATTTTGTCAAATGCTTTCTCTCCATCTGTTGAGAGGATCATATGGTTCTTGTCCTTTCTTTTATTGATGTGATGAATCATGGTAATTGTGTTGCAGATATTGAACCAGCCCTACATCCCAGGTATAAATCCTGCTTGGTTGTGGTGAATACTTTTTGAAATGTATTGTTGGATCTGGTTGGCTAATATCTTGTTGAGGATTTTTGCATCCATGTTCATCAGGGAAATTGGTCTCTAAGCTCTCCTTTTTAGTGGGGTCTTTGTCTTGTTTTGGAATCAAGGTAATGCTGCCTTCATAGAATGAGTTTGGAAGTTTTCCTTCCATTTCTATTTTTTGGACCAGCTTCAAGAGAATAGGTGCTAACTTTTCCTTAAATGTTTGGTAGAATTCCCCTGGAAAGCCATCTGGCCCTGGAGTCTTGTTTTTGGGGAGATTTTTGATTACTAATTTGATTTCCTTACTGGTTATGGGTCTCTTCAAATTTTGTATTTCTTCCTGATTCAGTTTTGGTAGTGTATATGTTTCTAGGAATTTGTCCATTTCTTCCAGATTGCCCATTTTATTGGCATACAATTGCTCATAATATTCTGTTATTATTTTTATTTCTGCTGTGTTGGTTGTGATCTATCCTCTTTTATTCTTGATTTTATTTATTTGGGTCCTTTCCTTTTTCTTTTTGATCAAGGTGGCTAGTGTTTTATCAATTTTGTTAATTCTTTCAAAGAACCAGCTTCTGGTTTCATTGATCTATTCTAGTGGGGTTTTTGTTTTGTTTTGTTTTTTTGTTTTGTTTTTGGTTTCGATAGCATTAATTTCTGCTCTCGTCTTTATTATTTCCTGTCTTCTAATGTTTTTGGGCTTTATTTGCTGTTCTTTTTCCAGCTCTTTAAATCCTAAGGTTAGGTTGTGTATCTGAGATCTTTCTTCCTTCTTTAGGAATGCCTGGATTGCTATATACTTCTCTCTTATGACTGCCTTTGCTGCATCCCAGAGGGTTGGCTGTGGTGTTATCATTTTCATTGGCTTACATAAACTTTTTAACTTCCTAACTTTAACTTCTTGGTTAACCCATTCATTCTCTAGTAGGATGTTCTTCAGTCTCCAAGTATTTGTTACCTTTCCAAATTTTTTCTTGTGGTTGATTTTGAGTTTCATAGCATTATAGTCTAAAAATATGCATGGTATGATCACAATCTTTTTGTACTTGCAGAGGGCTGATTTGTGTCCTAGTATGTGGTCTATTCTGGAGAACGTTCCATGTGTACTGGAGAAGAATGTGTATTCTGCTGCTTTAGGATGAAATGCTTTGAATATATCTGTTAAGTCCGTCTGGTCCAGTGTGTCATTCAAAGCCATTGTTTCCTTGTTGATTCATTGATTAGATGATCTGTCCGTTGCTGTGAGTGGGGTGTTGATATCTCCTACTATTATGGTATTACTATCAATGAGTTTCTTTATGTTTGTGATTAATTGATTTATATATTTGGGTGCTTCCACATTTGACGCACAAATGTTTACACTTGTTCGGTCTTCTTGGTGGATAGATCCCTTGATTATGTTATAATGCCCTTCTGCATCTCTTGATACAGTCTGTATTTTAAAGTCTAGATTGTCTGATAAAAGTATGGCTACTCTGGCTTTCTTTTGTCGACCATTAGCATGATAGATGCCTCACCATCCCCTTATTTTCAATCTCAATGTGTCTGTAGGTAAAATTGGGTCTTTTGTAAACAGCATATAGATGGATCTTGTTTTCTTATACATTCTGTTACCCTTTAGTCTTTTGATTGGAGCATTGAGTCCATTGACGTTTAGAGTGAGTACTGAAAGATATGAATTTATTGACATTATGTTGCCTGTAGAGTTGGAGTTTCTGGTGGTGTTCTTTGGTCTTTCCTAGTCTTTGTTGCTTTTGGTCTTTATGTATTTTTTTATGTGTCCTTTTTTTTTTTTTTTAATCTTTTCTCCCCTCAGAGAGTCCCCCTTAAAATTTCTTCCAGGGCTGGTTTAGTGGTCACAAACTCCTTTAATTTTTGCTTGTCTGGGAAACTTTTAATCTCCTTCTGTTTTAAATGACAGCCTTGCTGGATAAAGGATTCTTGGCTGCATATTTTTCTGATTCAGCCCATTGAATATATCTTGCCACTCCTTTCCGGCCTGGCAAGTTTCTGTGGATAGGTCTGCTGCAAACCTCTTCTGTCTTCCCTTGTAGGTTAAGGACTTTTTTTCCCTTGCTGCTTTCATGATTCTTTCCTTCCTGAGTATTTTGTGAATTTAACTATGATATGCCTTGTTGATGGTCGGTTTTTGTTGAATCTAATGGGAATCCTCTGTGTTTCCTGGGTTTTGATGTCTGTGTCTTTCTCGAGGTTAAGAAAGTTTTCTGCTATGATTTGCTCACATAACCCTTCTACCCCTATTTCTCTCTCTTCCTCTTCTGGGACCCCTATGATTCTGATGTTGTTCCTTTTTAATGAGTCACTGATTTCTCTAATTTTTAAATCATGCTCTTTTGCCTTCATCTCCCTCTTTTTTTCTGCTTCATTATTCTCTGTAAGTTTGTCCTCTATATCACTGATTCTCTGTTCTGCCTCATCCATCCTTGCCACCGTGGCATCCATCTGTGATTGCAGCTCAGTTATAGCGTTTTTTATTTCATCCTAACTCGTTTTTACTTCTTTTATCTCCACAGAAAGGGATTCTAATCTATTTTCATCTCCAGCTAGTATTCTTATTATCGTGATTCTAAATTCTGGTTCAGACATCTTGCTTATATCTGTGTTGGTTAAATCCCTGGCTGTTGTTTCTTCCTGCTCTTTTTTTTGGGGTGAATTCCTTCGTTTCATCATTTTGAAGGGAGAAAAGGAATTGAGGTAGAAAAAAATAAAATTAAAACAAATTAAAAAAAAGTAAAATAAAAAAAGGAAACACACACACACACACACAAATTGAATAAATGATGCTATATCCTAGGTGTGTTTTGGTCTGGGTGTTGAAAGTGGCTTGATAGATGAGAGACAAAAGGGGAGGGGGGAAGAAAAAGAAAAGGAAATCATTTGAAAACTTGAAAAAAATGAATACATTGAAGTAGACTAAAATTAAATGATGGAAGTAAAATAGAATTGAAAAAATTTACACAAAAGTAAAGAGTATAATAGAGAAAATTGAAGAAAAATATTTTTAATAAAAATTAAAAGTAAAGAATTTTTTCTCTTTCTGTATTCAAGAAAAAGAAAAGAAGTGAAAAAGAGAAGAAAAAAATAATATTGAATAGATGGACCTGCTAACAGATTGAAATACGACTGAAATTACTTCCTTTGCCTATAGAAGTCAGAGTATGAAGTGCTTTATAGTCCATAAATTAAGCAGGTTTGGTTCTTGAAGAGCGAGGTTGGCACAATTGGGCTGGACTCAGTGTAACAGCTCCTTTCTCCACTAGATGGCGCTGCTAGCCTACTGGGGTGGATTGTTGTGGCACTCATAGGTGTGTTATGCGCATGTGCGGGAGCGGTGAAAATGGCGCCACCCAGGTACCCAGTCTCTAGTATCAGAACTCTGTGCTCTGCCCGACCAGCAATCACGCACCCGTCCTTTGTCTTCAGCTTTTGTCCCCTCCCTGCTTTTCCACTGTCCATGACCAAGCCCCAGGTAGTACCTCTCTCCTGAGTTTTGTCTCAGGTATGGCTGTTTTCCCTGGCCCCTTACTTCTGAGGGACTGTGGCTTTGACTCATTCTGCTCCTCTGTGGAGGGTCTCACTGAGCAATGGCCAAATGCTGGCTGCACCTGGGAACGCTTGTGGGACTGTGCTTCTGCCGATGCCCAGAGACTGTGGCCAGGTTCCAGCCTGTCCCAGAAAAAGTTCACGAGATAGTGTAGCAGCAGCGTTTCAGGGATTATGGAAAATCACAACATGCATCTGGAACCAGGCTTCACCCTTAACAACCTTGTTCTGGCACCAGCGAATGTGGCCATTCTCTGGGGTCTGCTGGGACCAGGTGGCCTCAACATTCCCTACCAAATCCTCTTCCAGCAGTGGAACTACTTTTCCCCGTGTGGCCCAAGAATTTCCCGTACCCCACTCTGCTCCTAGAGATTGCCCTTCCCACCAGAGCGCCAGCAGGTATCAAGCTGTGGAGTTTTACTTTGTGCTCCCCTTGTTTACAGTCTTAATGGAATTTAAACCCTCTCCTTTCTCCCTTTTTAGTTTAGACCCTTCAGCTGTTTCCAATTTTCCACTTTCTCTCCAGCTGCGTTTGGGGAGGGGTGCTTTTCCAGTACTCCCCCCACCCCCCATCTCTGTCCTCTCTCTGCCCACAAAAGCAGCTCCTTGCCCTCCGTGGCTTCTCTCTCCCCAAGTTCACCTCTCTGCGCAGCGTACCTGCTGAATTTTGTGGTTCAGGTTGTGCAGATTGTTGTGTTAATCCTCAGATCAGTTTTCTAGGTGTTTAGTGTTGATCGTTAGTGGATGGTTCAGTGGATGGTTTAGTTTTGGTCTGGCTGTATTTCATGGATGCGGGATACACAAAAACTTCCATGATGTTCTGCCATCTTGGCTCCCTCTTCCTGCAGTGAAGATCTTTGAACAGAGATCTTTGAGCACATGTCTCTTTACTTTGGACAAACTTTTAAAAGTAAAATAATGGTCTAAAGATTTAGACATTATAAAGGATTGGAGTTGTCATAGTTGTTCTCTGAATGCTCTCCTTTTTTGAGATTTTATTTTTAAGTAACCTGTACCTCCAACGTGCACTTCAAACTTAAAACTCCGAGGTCAAGAGTTGCATGCTGTACTTACTGAGCCAGCCAGGCGCCCCTGGATTGGCACTGTTGATTTCTTTACCTTATTGAGTATTAGACAGTTATTTGCTCTCATAAGCAGTGAATAAGAACTGTCTTAGCATATATAAATGGGTTGACCATTGATAGGCAAGGGAAAGAGTAGTCCACGGATCTTCATTGAGAAAGATAATAGGAAAACTTTTTATTTCCAAGTGGTGTGGACTGTCACTCATGGGAGCATACATATCATAAAGTAATTAAAACACACCTCCTCCTACTTAAAAATTTCTGCAACCATTATGAATAATGCCATTTAGAACATCCCAATGGACCAGACATTGTAATCAGCATCCCTATAGAAGATCCGTTTCATCTGGGTCTTCCAATGCCAGTGTGGAGATGTACATGGTGCTTGGTAGTAATGACTGTGCCTTTGCTTCTTTGGTTTGTAGTTATGGATTTTGCTGTAGGTTTCTCCTGGGCCCCTACCTGTGGCCTTTTTGTTCATCATGTGATGCTCTCCCAGCTTCCTAATAATATTCATAGGGAGTCTTTTCAAGAAGGTCTAGGAATCTTCCTTTTCCTCTCCATCCATGAAATGTTCTTCCAGGTGAATAATTTTCCTTATATGGCTTCAACAGGTGTTACTTTTTTGAGATAAGCTCTGGTCCACATTTTCAGGGAACATGTCTTTGTGGGATTTTTTTCTTCTTTTTTTTGTTTTTTAATTTTTTAGTACAACATTCTTCTGTGTTCTAAAGTTAAACTTCAGAAGTGTCAGACAATTAGTAAATTTTCCCCTACTGGAGTGTCATGTGTTAATACCCTCTGAATATTATTAAAGTAAAGTTAGCTGTTAATTTCCAGGCAGTGTTTGTCCACGTTGCACTCACTATAGGATGGATTAATGGCTGACTAGATGGACAGATTGTTAGATGGGGAGGTAGATGGACGAATGGTACTTTTCAGGTCCCACTACCTAAGGCCCACTTTAGACACCAAGAAGAAAATAATTATTTGAAACTATTAATTAATGCCACTACCAGTTCCCTGGAACTTGAATTTTAATCAGAGTTTTAGTAAAAGTTATCCTCAAAAATCATTACTTTACTTGGCTTACCCATTAGTGTTAGGCTTGGACAAAGCCTAAACTGTTACGTCACATACAGCTACAATTTGCTGTTAATTCTAGTGGAAATGATAGGCTTGCTATTGGTATGAAAATCTAATGTATCATAAAGTGTCAAATGTCAAGTGAAGTGAGTGATAGCTCCAATTAGGAGCTTTTAATGATTAATATAGTATAGTATGAATGGTCCATGAATTTAAGGCAATATACATATCTTTCTTTCTGTAGACCAGAACTTTCACTCTTTGAGATGAAGAATCACTCATGTAGCATTGCAACAGAATGGCTATAGAAGAGGACCCTAGAGTCAGTTGTGCAAGTTTTAATGATAAGTCTGCCATTTGATGATTGTGTGACAATGCAGCGTTGTTTTCTCTTCCCATCAGTAAATATCCTAACACTTGAAAGGTGGTAGTGCTGTGAGGATTAAAGAAAACACATTCATAAGTGATTAATATAGTGCCTGTCGTATAAGAAATGTTAATAAGTGTCAGGAGGTCATGTGTTATCATGTGTCATTATCATTGTCATTATTATTATTAAGTAGTGGAGTTGGGGATGGAATAGAAGGCAAGCACTCAGGATATATGGTGGCTTTGTTAGTTTCCTATTGATGCTCTATCAGATGATCACAGAGTTGGTGACTTAACAACAGAAATTTATTCTCTCACTCTTCTAGATGACAGAACTCCAAAATCAGCATCATGGATCATACACAGTCAAGGTATTGGCAGGGCCTCTGGAGGTTCTGGGGGAGCATCTTTTCCTTTTTCCAGTTTCTGGTGGCTGCTGGTGTTCATTGGCTTATGGCCTTGTCCTTACAGTTTATGCCTTCTTCTGAGTGTGTCACATCTCCCTCTGTCTCTCTCTCCTAAGGACTCTTGTCTTGGATTTAGGACCCACCCAGATAATCCAGGAATGATCTCCCCAACTGAAGATCCTTAACTTAATTACATCTGCAAAGACTCTTTCCTTATAAGGTAACATTTACAGGTTACAGGGTTAGGACCTGATATCTTTGGGTGGCCTGTATTCAGCCTAATACAGTGTAGGTTGGAATGACGCTTGATTTTCCATGGGGCAGGGATATAGGTCATCCCAGAGGTTTTATCATGTTGTCTATAAAACAAATGTCAGTATCAGTAGGGACATTTTGTGAATGGCGCTTTGTTTTCTGCAAACTCACTACTCCCTTCTCCTTTAATATTTGAGTAAAGGTTATTTTATGAATAAAAATGCCTGCAGCAAAAAGCTCTTACTGATCATCTGTGGATCAATATGTAATATTTATGTTTCACTGAATCTTCACACTATATTTCAGGTTTTGCTCCTCTGTCAATTTTGAAATGATCTGTGCTAATTCCATCTCAGAACGACCTGGGTCTTCTCTACTGACTGAATTTTTTCTTCTCATTCCGTGAAAAGTCTTTCTTATCACCCCAGGGGTTACTGAAGGATGTTTTTTCACTGATGAGGCCTAGTGTGGTTAGTCATTGATACATTTGTTGTAAAAAATTCTTTTTCCATTGTAGTCCAAACTTAAATTTCCCTAGTGTTCATTTACTTCCTCTATTTTTGAGTGCACTTAAAAATACATTTGCAGTCATGATTGCCTGGGTAAGTTATAAATCCTAGATATTAGAATTTTTATGCTTTAGAAATAATAAATGAGGGCTTACCAATTAAAGATAAAAAATTACTTGGCTGAGGATAGTAGAATATTTTATCAGTATTATTAAAATTTAAGGGCAGCTGAAATGCCACAGGAATCTTTGTACAACATTTTAGTTTAAAAAGTTGGCTTAGGGATAACTTACGTTCTTTTCTTCAATTTTACATCAAACAGGATATTATGTAAATTACAAAAAAAAGCGTAGAACTCTTGTTGCACTGATTCAGATACAGAGCTATGTGGTTTTCCCTTTATAGTTAGAAATAATTTCTTTGTGTATTTTGGGTTCCTAATAATCTAGTTTTCACTTTCTCACACTAATGTTAATGTCACACATGTAATAAGTAGTCTCATGTAGTTTATTATAAAACAAAAGATTTTAAAAACAATTATTTTATCTATACGCATGTCTGCTACTTATATGGGAATATAGTTTGTAGATGATGACAGTAGGTTTTTCATTCTGATTTTTTTTCTTTTTTCTTTATTATTATTATTACTATTATTATTTTAGTCCATTATTCTTAACAGCTCTCTGGTGTTCTGGTTTATTCTCTGTGGGTCATTGTGACTTCTTTGCAAAATCACAATTTTCCATAGCTTTATAAATAACCTCTCTGGAAATTGATGATTTCTAGAGAATAACCTGGAATACTAGGTTGGCACTAAAAAAACAAAATAAAAGATTGCCTTTTCAGAAGATGATCCTATTAGGAGAAGCAGAATTCTGTATCTTGCACAAACAAATTGATACCTAAGTAGTGTGCATTTTTAAGCAGTCATTTGTGAAATGATGTGGACTTAATGGCAGATTAAAACAACTACCCGCTGGGCTGTTTCAAAAAACAAAACCTTGCAATTAAGATAGATCCATGAGAATGTGAAATCAATCCACCATAACACTGAGCACCTTCTATATGAAGGACACTCTGCCGCTGACTGGATGGTGGAGGGAAGAGAGGAGTTGGAAACCATCCCAATGGGAGCTCTTGTGCCCATAAAGCCAACTTCAGACAGCATCTGGAGGGAGACGCGCTTGGTTGTCACCACTTCGGGAGGGTACTGCTGACATCTAGTGGGTGGAGACCAGAGATGCTGTTAAGGATAGTACAAGGCACAGGACAACCCTTAGGACACAGAATTATCTGGTCCCAAATGTGACTAGTTTTGAGGTTACAAAACCCTGATCCAGAGAAAGGGGGAAAGAGCACATAGAGTTTTGATGTTTCAAGCTGGTCATAATAATGCCCAGCACATTTATAGGGGTTCATAGGAGAGGATTCTTGTAGGTTACATAGGGTGGGATATGGGGTCAGAGCTCAGAAGCTAGGCAGAGAGCATGAGGGCATTTTACAAAGAGAAATGGCAACACAATGATGGTATTCATAATTAAAAAAATTTTTTATTTATTTTTGAGAGGGAGACAGAGTGTGAGCAGGGGAGGGGAAGAGAGAGGGAGAGGCACAGAATTGGAAGCAGGCTCCCGACTCTGAGCTGTCAGCACAGAGCCTGATCCAGGGCTCGAACTCCATAACCATAAGATCATGACCTGAGCCAAAGTCAGACGTTTAACCGACTGACCCACCCAGGCGCCCTGGTATTCCTAATTCTTAGTGATGACTGCTGCACACACTCAGATGAGTTAGGATGAATGTCTGACCAGTTAGAACAAACACACACCTTCATATATAGTTGTGCTTACAGACCTTGTATCAGCCTTGGGACACCTACTCTTTGTCTGGGTTCAGTCAAAAGTCCAATCTTGTTAGAACTAATTTTGGAGTAAACTGGAATGGATTTATCTTTTTGAGGCTCTTGAATAAGAATTTTCAACTTGATCAGGTAGGCAGAATGGGCTATGAGACCATAAAAAAAAAACTTTTGAATTAAGGATTTTCTGAGAAAGTTCTTTTTCACTCCACTTTCACCCTTCTTTTCAGTTTGTTTTTAGAAAGATGTTAAGTGTCTAATTGAGTCTTCTCATAGGGATGTTCCCTGGAAGTTACTGGGCAGAACCTCATGACATGGCTTTTCATGGTATCTCTCCTGAAAATATTGGATATTTCTAATAGCAGTTATTGGTGGTGGCAAGGCAGGAGAAAGATGTGATGATGATGGCAGTATGTTAAGGAATCTAATTTGGCAGCAATATGCAGAATGATTTGGAATGAGAAGAAACAAGAAAGGAATACTTTGTATTTTTTTATTAAAATTTTTTTAAAACTTTTAATTTTGATTCCAGCTAGTTAACATACAGTGTTACATTAGTTATAGATATACAGTATAGTGATTCAACAATTCCATACATCACCTGGTGCTCTCATGACAAGTGTATTCCCTAATCCTCATCATCTATTTAGCCCTTCCCCCCCCCCCTCTCCTCCAATAGCCATCATTTTGTTCTCTATAGTTAAGAGTCAGTTTCTTGCCTTGTCTCCCTTTTTTCCCCTTTGTTCATTTATTGTGTTTCTTAAATTCCACATATGAGTGAAATCATATGGTATTTTTCTCTGAGTGACTTATTTTACTTAGCATTATATTCTCTAGGTTCATCCATCTTGTTGCAAATGGCAAGATTTCATTCTTCTTTTTTTAAGATTTTATTTTTTAAAGTAATCTCTACACCCACTGTGGGGTACAAACTTACAGTCCCAAGATTGAGTCTCCTGCTCTACCAACTGAGCACCCAGGCACCCCAAGACTTTGTCCATTTTTATGGCTGAATAATATTCCATTGTGTGTATATACCACCTCGTCTTTATCCCTTCATCTATCAGTGGACATTGGGCTGCTTCCATATCTTGGCTGTTGTAGATAATGCTGCTGTAAACATTGGCGTATGTGTATCCTTCTGAATTAGTGTTTTTGCATTTTTTGGGGTGAATATCCAGTAGTGCAATTGCTGGATCATAGGGTAGTTTTGTTTTGTTTTTGTTTTTTAACTTTTTGGGAAACTCCCTATAGTTTTCCACAGTGGCTGCACCAGTTTGCATTCCCACCAACAGTGGAAGGGGTTTCCTTTTTCCTCCTCATCCTCACCATCACCTGTTGTATTTCGTATTGTTAATTTTAGCCATTCTGACAGGTGTGAGGAGGTATCTCATCATGGTTTTGATTTGTATTTCCCTGATGAGTCATATTGTGCATCTTGTTGTGTGTCTATTAGCCATCTGTATGTCTTCTTTGGAGAAGTGTCTATTCATGTCTTCTGCCTGTTTTAAATTGGATTATTTGCTTTAGGGGTGTTGAGTTTTGTAAGTTATTTATATATATTGGGTACTAACCTTTTATCATATATGTCCTTTGTAGATATCCTCTGCCATTCTGCTGGTTGCCTTTTAGTTTTGTTGATTGTTTCACTTTCTGTGCAGAAACTTACAATTTTTTTAAGTTTATTTATTTATTTTACACAATCTGTATACCCAAATTGGGGCTTGAACTCACGACCCCAAGATCAAGAGTCACATGCTCATTCAACTAAGCCAGCCAGGCACCTCTGAAGCTTTTTATATTGATGTAGTCCCAGTGATTTATTTTTCCTTTTGTTTCCCTTAGCCCAGGGGACCTATCTTGAAAAAAGTTACTATGGCTGATGTCAGAGAAGTTACTACCTGTGCTCTTTTCTAGGATTTTTATAGTTTCAAGTCCTATATTTAGGTCTGTACTCCATTTTGAAGTTATTTTTGTGTATGGTGTAAGAAAGAAGAAAGGAAGACTTTTTAAAGACTTTTTAAATTGTTTGGGTCCAAGCAGTGGGGTTAGAAGTTAAGTGCCATATGCTGGGGGGTGTGATTATTAAAGAATTTGTATAATCAAATCTCTCATCTTCTAGTAAATGATTTGATAAAAAGGGGAAAGATGCATAAATTGATTGAAATAATTCATGTAACATACCTGACCTAGGGGAAGAATGATTTTGAAATTGAGAGACTTTTGGTAAAGGCATGATTATTAAAAAATCAGTAAAATCTATTTCTCATCTTACTTCATTGATGTGATACAAAGGTATTTAATGTATGGATTCATTGGAATTACTCACATAGAATACTTGGACCAGTGAAGGAGTGGTTTTCAACCACTATCTGGTATATTCCAGTTCTGCCAATAATTAGATGGCAGAAATTAACCTTTGAATTCTTCGTTATAAGGAAGATAATAAATTTCATGTACCTCCAGAGCTTATACTCTAAGGATTATATGAGGCAATGCATGTAAATCATTGAGAACATTGCCTGGAATCTTGTAAGTACTCAACAAATGAATATAATAAATCTTATAATGTTTATCCAATATGTGGAGTCAAATAGAGAACTCAAAGTTAACCTTGAGATGTTGAATATTTGTCACTGAAGTAATAAAGGTGTATTAAGGAAGTCAGATGAGAAGCCAAATTCTGACGTGAGAGATGGAGTCAAGTTAGTTTTACATGCCCAGAGCTTGAGATAAAGGTAGCATACATCAAGGGCGATGGGTGGCTCAGTCAGTTGAATGTCCTGCTCTTGATTTCGGCTCAGGTCATGATCCCAGGCTTGTAGGATTGAGCCTTGCAGCAGGCTCTATGCTGAGCTTGGAGCTTGCTTGAGATTCTCTCTCTCCCTTTGTCCCTCTCCCCTGCTCGGTAGCTCGCTTGCTCTCTTCCTCTTTCCCTCTAAAATAATACTAATGAAAAACATAGTACCTGCCAGAGCAAATGCTTAATAGGTGTTTGGAGGGTATAGCTAGTATCTGAGAAACCAAGGCAGGGTATGCTGGTTTGGAAATCTGTGTAGAGTGAGACTTTGAATCAGGAAGTGTGGCAGAAAGTTTCTGTGTTAGCTCTTTTAGTTTCTATTGTTTATTGTTCGCTCTTCTAACCTCCTTTGGGCCTAGGAGAGGCCATGATACACGGTTCCAGCCAATGAAATCGTATCAGCTATTGCCAACATAATGCTGTGTAACAAATCAAACAAAGGCGCAGTGGCTCATATAAGTATTTATTTCTTACTCTTGGATCTGTGGGTCTGTAGCAATATGAGTGTAATTTGGCTGGTCCAGACTGTATTGCAGACTCCAAGGTACAGGTTGAGTCTGAATCTTCCCAAGATGTCTTTCACTTTCCTTGGACTAGAGACTTCATGGGGTGTGTTCTTCTTGTGGTGAATTGTGTAAGGGCAAAAAGTGCCAGGCCAGCTGTAAAAAGCACATTTTCCTAACATTCCACTGACCAAAGCAAGTTGTATGGCCAAACCCACAGTCAGTCATCAGCATGCCCACCATGAAGCCATGGGAGGGGTGTGATTTTTAATAGTGCTACAGGGAAAAGAGGAGTCAGGGCCAGTGATTCACTCTTCTACAGAGACAAAAGAAAATCTGACGGACACAGGGATTTTCGAGAAAGCTGGTATGTTTATGAAAAAAAAGACAGGAATGCCTGCCTTCTTACTGCTTCCCGTGTGGACTTGCTGATTAGTGCTGGAATATCCTTCTTGGGGTCATGACGAAAAGGCTGAGAGCATTGTGGAAACACAGTCTTGATAGTGTCTAGCTTTTGAGGGAAGGGCAGAAACTGCCTGCCTACTGATTCATTGATAGTTAAACCCTGAAGTCATGTTTTCAGGTCAACAGCGAAAAGCAATGCTAATGACACAGTGAAGGTATGAGAAAACAGCAGAAACTTAAGCCAATCCTTGGGTTTTACCCACATTTGGAGTATGAAAGAGGCATGGTACCTAGCATGTAATGTATACTCAGAAATGTTTGTTGTCTTGAATTGATTTGAAGGAGTCAGACAGGCTATGTTCCCTGCTACTCCTTGTATCCATTATTCCACTGCCAGGCCATTCTCCTTTGCTCCCATCCCACAGAAACCTGTATCACCACCAGCATAATAATGATATTTTATTATCATGATCTGAAATCCTAGGGTTGATATCCAGCTGTTCTAAACAGAGCAGGTTTCTGTGAAAGAGGTTCACTTAGGAGTAAGCATGACAGTATTCAAACTACTGCCACCCAGGGAGAAAGTCTTTATTTGCCATTTTTTCTACTTGTCAGTCTCATGAGAGGTATGTGCTCATTATTTTCTACTTCCTTCATCTTCTACCCTATTCACAAAGAGAAAAGTTTGTGTTATTAAAGGATGGTCTGATGTTGGTTAGTAAATTCTTTCCTCCTCAGTCCTTTTACAGTTAGATTCTTACGTGAATGTGATTTCCATCTCATGCAATTTGGAGTAATTGCATGCAATATTAAATTGCAGGACTGTCTTTGAAATCGAATGCAATGAAAACATAAGTAACACCTTTTTTGGAGTAGGTAGCTTTTTTGACTCTCATTGCTTATAAGAATGCTAACAGTTGCTGCATTTGTACTTATTGTTGTATATTGCTCATTTTTATGAATGAAACATAACAAATGAGGATCTATGGCACAGAAGTCTTCTTGGAGAGGGTCATAACCAAGAGACCACCAAGCTGCCCTAAGTTAGTCTTTTTGATGCTGTTTTTATCAGACAAATAATGAGCACATCCCCAGCTTGTCTGTTGGCACCAGACCTCTTTGAGATTTTTTTCGGAAACTCCTGTCCTTTAGGACTAATGTCTGGGTTTTCTGCGGAAAATTGTTGACATGCTGTGGAATAGAAACTTCAAATTTTAGGATTTCACTTCCCAGTAAAATTTAATAAACATAAGAGAGGCTCTCACAGGCTTATAGACATTTAGTTTTTCCAGAGAAAAATAGATATTTATCATCATGATAATTTTACAAAAGAAAGTAAATTTAAGCCATGTATAATAGGGAAATCATAGTTGGGTATCTTTGTTGGGATAACAGAGTTGGGACTTTGATCCAACTCTTAGGGGTTTATTTGAACCTTCCCCTTTACTTATTTGGAACTTCTTCTCTGACAGCAAGAAACTTGATTCACATTCTTTGCAATATATTTATTTGTTCACTACTAGAATTCAAATAAAGTAGTTTCTGAATTGCTGACCTGTACCCCTGGGATAAACAAATATATGAACTACCATGTTCGTACAGATCCTTTTGTCTAAATATCCCGTCAGAGCAGTTTCCCAAAGCTCCATAGCCTAACTCCTTTCTTCCCGATGCTTTTCAGTGTGAGTATGTGATTCACTGGTAGCATCGTTAAATTTGTCATAGTTTGCATTTTTTTTAATGTTTATTTTTGAGAGAGAGACAGAGCATGCAGGGGAGTGGCCGAGAGAGGGGGAGACAGATGATCTGAAGCAGGCTCTGTGCTGACAGCACAGAGCCTTATGTGGGGCTCAAACTCATGAACTATGAGATCATGACCTCAGCTGAAACCAAGAGTTGGATGCTTAATCAACTGAGCCACCCAGGCACCCCATCTTTATTTCTTTTTTAATTTCCTCCCCTATCCTTGTTGATTTTTTTAAGAAAATCTGCAAACAGTAAAGTTCACTCTTTGTTGTTTATAGTTTTAGAGATTTTGGCAAATGCATGAAGTTATGTATCCACTGGCATGGTACCATGGAGCACACTTCCACCATTCCCAGACTGCCTTTGTGGGCAACCACTAACGTGTTTCCACCTCTCTGAGTATTTCCACATATTTTGCCTTAGCTGTAAGTAATATTTCCTGTTAAAAAGTTAATTGCTTTGTAAATTTTGATTTCTTACTTAGAAGAAATGATTATTCAGATGCATGCTACCAACATGAGTCATCGCATTTTGCTGTGAATCTCATAATAATATTAATTACTGCAGCTATGGGCACACACATGTGTGGTGTGTGTCGGGCACTGTGCAGGGCCTATTTATGGACACTTTCAATGAATGTTCATACTCATCCATTCTGTTAGATACAACTAGTTCCATTTTACAGATGAGAAAGATCAAGGTCCAGAGAGGGTCCATGACTTGCTCAAGTTTGCTCATTTGGAAATGAAGTCATTATTTGAATCTAGGCGGTCAAACTGTTTTGCTGACCTTTCCCTCACTACACTATCCTGCCTCATCACACAGAAATTCATGCTTACTGAATATGTACCTGGCACATGCTAAATGTTGGGTCCCAAACAGTCACATTCATTGTGTCATTTAATCCCCACAGCAGTCCCTTGATGTAAGCATTCCATTTATCCCCATTTTGCAGGGAAGACAGAGGCAGAGAAGGTTGATGTTGCCGTGCTGAGGCCACACAGCTGGCTAAGTGATGGTTTTGTTTCAGTTCCGACTCTGAGTTACTGCAAAGTTGGCTCACCCCTAATTACTGCCTTTCTGAATCAGGTTTGGACTTTGAGAATTAAAATGGATGGTGTGCCAGCATAGGTGGCAATGAATGAAAAAATGCCATTAATGATTTAATAGAGGTAAGGAGCTAGAAGTTCAGGCAGTGGACTCGAGTACCTACCATTAGTCTCCATCTCTAGCCAGGAGAATGATTGGCAGAAATGCAAACCATGTGGCCAACAGGAATCTTGGGTGGTAACTGTGTGCATGTAACAGAGCATTTTGGCGTGTGGATTCATGATGAGAGAAGATAAAAGGCAGGGATGCTATGTGTGGGTCAGCTTTCCCGCTCCATTCCCCAGCTGGCTAGCACCCTCTAATGACTTCTTCTCTGTGGCTTGCTGGAATTCTCATGGGTCATGAAGGATATGAATGTATAGTTTCCTGGCATTTCAGCAACTTCGGGTGCTTATTTGGCTGTGTTCTCACTGTGTGACCTTGGCCACATCATATCAGGTTTCTGTCTGCACCCCACTTCCTTTATCTATGAAGTCTGTTCTCTTCTATCCATGCTACCATTTCCGTGATGCTCCAGCAAGAGCAGAAATGCCTTGTAGAGTATGTCCACAGTGACAGGATGCCTCTCTGGGCTTTCTTAGGGTCTCCTACCCTTCACTCCCAGCTTTGGGATGATATGTGACTTCCAAAGTGCTTGTTCACTGACATAGAGGCCTGGTTCTGATGTTCTCTTGCTTCACACACTCCCATGACCCCAAGTACCTTTTTAGTGAGCTGAGCAGAATGGCACTGGATTTCCTTTGAAAGGAAACGGACCCTGGGATTCCTGACCTTTTTTCTTCTCTTTTGCATTTTTATTGAGGTAAAAGTCAACATATAAAATTAACCACTAACCATTATAAAATATACATTTCAGTGGTATTTAGTGCATTCACAGTGTTGTACAACCATGACCACTCTCTAATTCTAAGACATTTTCATAGGGACGCCTGGCTGGCTCAGTCAGTGGAACACATGACTCTTGTCTCAGGGTCATGAGTTTAATCCCCATGTTGGGCACAGAGCCCACTTAAAAAAAAGACATTTTTACCACCCCAAAAGAAAACCTGTTCCCATTATGTAGGCACTCCTCTTTCCTCTTTCTTTCCAGCCTCTGGCAACCACTAATCTGCCTTCTATCTGTGGATTTTCTTATTCTGGACATATAAAAAGAATCATCAGTATGTAGCCTTTTGTGTCTGGCTTATTTCACTCAACATCATGTTTTTGGAGTTCGCTTACCTTGTAGCATGTACCAATTTTTGTTCCTTTTTTATGGGTGAATAGTATTCCATCGCCATGGACAGTTACATTTTGTTTATCTACTCATCAATGTATGGATGTTGTGTTGTTTACATTTCTTGGCTCCTGTGTGTAAGTATTTCAACAGTAGAATACAACAGTAGAATACAGTTTTTTTGAAGTTGTCTGTTTCCAGTTTTTTTAGGTATTTACCTAGGAGTGGAATTGCTTTGTCATGTGGTAATTCTGTGTGTGACTTACTGGGGAACCACCAAACTGTCTCCCACAGTGGCTGCGCCATTTTCTATTCCTATCAGCAGTGTTCAAGTTTCTTGATAAGCTTGTTCCTCATGTTGTGCTTTCCAAGGGAGGAAATTAGGAAGGTGAATGACAGCTTCCTTTCCCTTTTCTCCAGCCATCGTGCCGGATTCCATTCCATTTTCGTGGAATCTTGGGCAGATCATATTATTTGCCTGAGTCTCAGTTTCCACATATGTGGGATAGGTAGAATTGTGTGCCTGCATCATGTGTTGTTTTTGTTTGTTTGTTTTTTTGGTGAGGATTATCTAAGTAATTCATCTTGGCTCAATAAATACTAGCTGCTTATAATGAGGATGATGAGGATGATGATTTGTTACCATTTTGCCTTTCCTTTTCAGCCTCTTTTCCTCTCTTGCAGCCACTGTGCTCATGGCTCTGACTTTAGATGGCTGAGTGCCCTTTCTGTATAGCTCAGTGCTGTCTTTGTCAGTCTTGTGGGCAGACATCATCAGTTCTGGTGCTACCAACATGCACTGTAACCCCATCACTTTTTCATTAACATGTTTCTAGTATAAGAGGATGCACACTCTCGAATTAGGGGCAGAGGGGGCTGAGGAAGACAGGGACTGTGTCTTGTTGTTTTTGTCCTACTATAAATTTATTTATTTTAATTTTTTAAAATCTGTTATGTAATCTCTACCCCCAATGTGGGGCTTGAATGTACAACCCGGAGATCAAGAGTTGTATGCTATACCAATTGAGCTAGCCAGGCTCCCCATGCAAATTTATTTTTATTACTTCTTAGAAATCTTAGGCTTCATCCTACAGAAGTGCATTTTTAAATTTTACATTTGACTTTATTATTTTTTATCTTTGTGTGTCCTAATATCACCATGAACCACACCCCTGTATGAAAGAAACCTTCACCTCTAACCATTGACTGTGTCAGGAGTGTGTGTAAGTTTGACTTAAGGTACACCAGACACAGTCTTGCCAGCCCACTGAAGCATGTGTGTTATGGTTTTACATGCACAGTCCTAGAAAAGTACATATCAGCATGCACAAGATACATTAGGGGAGCTTGTCAAAATATGGGGTTCCTGCCTCATACAAAGGAACATTTCTGTTTGTCCTTATAGGACTCCATGTTACCCTGTACTTCCTGTCCTTTTAAGACTTAGCACAGTGCACAGTTCCCATGGTGGGGAGCTTTCAAAGTTAAGGGTGCCTGGGGCCAATCCACCTCCTACTTTTACTAGCTTTGTGAATTTGAAAAGTTGATTGATCTCTCTTGAGATTGTTTCCTCCTCTGTGTAGAAGGGGTAAGTAACCGTACCTGGATCTATAGGATGACCACGGGGTGGAATGAGGCAGCACCTATAAAAATATGCCTGGGACAAAGCAGGTACTCAGTGAATGCTTTCATTGTTTTTTAATGTGTTTTACTCATTTGATTGCTTCTTCTGCTAATCTGTGAGCTTCTTGACAATGGGGATTTTTCTTTAATATCTTATCTCCATTACTTACAAAGAGCCTACTGTCTAAAAGGGGACACCCCCCACACACACACACACACTCATTTTTAAAGGAGGCTTCTATATCTTGGGGACTCCTGGATGAATTTTGTGAATCCCCCTAACCCTTTTCTTTACTGTTTTCATGCTTTGCTTGTTTGCATTCGTCTCTTAAGACATGCCGCCTTGCACCTTCCTTCAATGGCTATTTGTTGAGCCCCAGGCTTATATTATGCTGAGTTGGCGTTCCTTCAAGCATCCTCTTCCCCACTAATGATTGACTGACAGTGGGGTAGCTGATGTGCTGAGGCAGCACCCCAGGGGCTCATGGGCTCTTCCCCCCACTGCAGGGTGAAAAGTAACTCTATCTTCTCAGTTAATGGGAAGAGAAAGCCATGGGACCTTTGTGATTCATTCTGCAGGGTTGCAGAATGTGATCTGTGTGGCAGTGTATGTGTGTTTGTGTAAAAATATCCCCCCTGTTTAAAGCGCCAAAGCTACTGCAAATAAGCTTCAAGATAAGGCGATGAGAATTAAAAATAATGAAATGCCACAATAAGAGAAAACTATTTTTCAGCAACCCTTAAAAATATGTTGGAAATATATACATCACTGGTACTGTCTAGAGAATATTAGCATTAGCAACAGACATGCGGATAGGGAAAGTCTTTGCTATAACTTAGGGAGATAATTTGGAACTATAAAACTTCAGGAGATTCCTCAAGAAGTTGAACATAAAATTACCATTTCTGAGTATTTATCCAAGGAATTGAAAGCAGAAACTTTAACAGGTACCTGTTTGCCAAGTTATTGCAGCAATCATTGTAGCATCATTCACAGTAGCCAAAAGGTTGGTAGCCAGAATGTCCCTTGGTAGATGAATCGGTAAGCAAGATGTGGTGTGTCCATATAGTGGAATATTATTCACCCATATAAAGGAATGAAGTTCTGACATATGCTATTACATGGATGAACCTTGAAAACACAATGCTAAACGAAAGAAGCCAGACAGAAAAGGCCAAATAGTGTGTAATTACACCTACATGTGATATCTAGAGTCATCAAACTCATAGAGATGGAAAATAGTGGAATGGTGGTTGCCAGGGGCTGCAGTGAGGAGATGGGGAGTTATTTAATGGGTCCAGAGTTTTATTTGGGATGATGAAACATCAGGAGAGGGGTCATGGTTACACAACATGAGGGAAGTACTAAAGTGCCTCTGAATTGTCCAGTTAAAAAGGATTAAAAGGTAAATTTTATGTTATATACATTTTACTACATTAAAAAATAGCAGAAAAAAAATACCATAAGCAGCCAAAAAGAAAATTGTAGGAGAAGCAAGTTCCTCCTCTGGTCAGAGGATTTTTTTTTTTCCTGTTGCCCCATACATTCCCTTTCTGGAGTGCTCATTTGTTTCTAGCTGCCTCCATTTGGAAGCAGAGCTTGAAAACTGGCAACCTGAAGGCTGTAACTGGCCCATGGAGGAATTTTGTTTGAGCCACCCGATTTATCTGAAGTTTGGATCAGTTGTCAGCATTTTACTATGAGATACTTGGCATCAAAAAGAGGAATTGGATTCCAGTATCTTAAAAACCTTGTGGTCTGGCCACACTGGGTCTACAGTGACCCAGTCACTGGGAAAGGGAAAGCTCCCTTTCCCAATGTCTCACAAGAAAGCACGAAGGTTAGAGCACAGTGGATGGAATTAAGTATCAATTCCTAGACTAATCACCATGAAGACAAGATGGGATGTATTGACTGGCTAGACCTGGTCATGTGACCACTTTGAAGGCACAAGTTGACATCACATTAAGCAGTATCCAAACCAGGTGGAAACTAGGAAGGTTGGTTCCTTAAAATAAAACTTAGAAGGAAAACGGGATAGATTTTGGATAACCAACAGTAATATTCACCCTAGTCAGTAGGCATCAGTAGGCCAATACTGGCCAAGATCAGTAGGTCAATATTTTGCTGAAAGTGGACAGATTGAACTAGAGACTGTGAATCACAGGTAATGTTCCTCAATGCAATCAGATGATTGTGAGTAAGCCTGTTTAGTTCTGTCTCAGAAGTTCAATGAGGTTCAGTTTGTTAGTCAATAGTGGCAGTAATAATGGTGGCTCATACCAGTCTCCACATGCCTGTGAGGTTTCTTTTGATTTTCAGTCATAAAGAATCTCATTTGATTTTTATATAAAACCAAAATTTGAATTTTATTGGAATGCTTATACATGATTACCTTTCATAGAAACTTATTGTCATTTCAGTACTAATGTTCTAGCAAATGGAGTGGGTTTTTTTTTAACTTCCTTTCAAGTTGCTAGTTTCATTAAACAAATATTTATAGAGTAGTTCCTATGATTTAGGCATTGTGGAGGACAAAGAAATCAGATGTAAGTTCCTGTCTTGAGGTGCTAACTTGAAAACATTTGGCAGTGTGTTGCATAAGTTAAAGTCCAATTTTCTGTATTTAAATATTATGTTCTCTATTAGTATTAAACAGCTATGGAAAAGTGAGGTGGTGGTTGAGAACTTGAATTCTAAGATAATTAATTTAGGAATCTATGAAAAGTTAAGCTGGTTATCTAGCCATTTATGCTTATGTCATTTCTGTCATAAGCTTTCATGGGGACAGGCTTCTCGCTTTCAGTTCCTTCACTGATTGTAATCTTACTTTTACTATGGTGATTCTTTGAGGACTGTTGTGTCTACCACTAGATTCTAAGCTCCTGAAGGCAGAAACCACTCTATTCCCATGCCCTGTACAGTATCTGCCATGTATCAAGTACCCACTAAGCGCTTATTGAATGAATGAAGGGTCCTCTCCTCTCCTCCTTTTTTACTTTGTCCATGAGCTTTCCTGGATCTCATACAGTTGATGAAATGTCATGTTAATATCAAAAACTAAATATAATAAAGGTACCCTTAATCTCAATTTTTAGCAGTTCTAGAGAGCTCTCTTGTTAAGGTTGCATCCTAAATTTCCTTATAAATTTGGCAGGGATGTTATTTGGTTCCACCTGTTGCCCACACAAAAGAGACAAATAGAAGCCTGACGTGATGTGGCAATAGAAAGGAAAATTGCTCCTTCAGAGTGCCAAGTAGAGGATATTAGGCATTGAATCATTATCTCCTCAGGCCTGTGCCATTCTCTTTTCTCATCTGTCTTAAGGTGCCATAATAACTGGGGAGTAGTGGTCAGGTGCTTAAAAACAGAACCTGAGACTGGCTTAAGCCTCTCCTCTACCACAGGTCAATAGAATTACCTTGGGATTGTTCTCACTCTCATTGAAAATGCTCATGTCTCACTTGTGCCACTGGTTGAGAAGTCAACCTTGATTCTGGACTTACTTTCATCTACCACACCTAGTCTCACCTGAGCTCTCCCTCTAAATGTCACATCCACCCACTCTTCTGCTTCTCCACAGCCACCATCCTGGGACAAACACCCCATCCTTGGATCATTCCAAATAGATCATCACAGCTGGACTCTTACACCTGTATTCTCCCATATCCAGCCAGAGCAATGCTGTATATATTACTCAACTGGTATAAGTCAATTACATCATCAGTTAAGTCAAGTCAGTCAAGTCATGGATCAAATCACATCTTGCCCCAGTGGTTTTACAACGTGGTTAGAACAAAACGTGATGTCCTTGGCCTGGTCTGCAAGGCTCTTTATAACCTGCTTCCTGATACCACTCGGGTCACATTTCCTACTGTTTTATAAGTCAGGCTTGTCCCTATCTTAGAACTTGGGGCATGCTGGTCCCTTTCTGGGATACTGTGCACCTGACTGTCTGAAGATCTATCCCCTCATCCCATGAGTGCTTCAATCTCAAGTGTCACATCCCTAGGGAGACTTTCCCTGACCACGTGGTGTACAGGACAATGTGCACATCCTGTTGTGTTAATATTACTAGGACATTTACTCCTTGCTTATTTGTGTTTTCTCTCTCCTCCTTCTGGAACGTCAGCTGCGTAAGAGCAGAGCCTTGTCTAACTTTATTTTGCAGCCTTGCCTCTTGATCAGGCCTTAATAAGTAATTTTTTAAAAAATGAATAAGTGGTCACAGTTAATCAGTTCTCTTACTATCTACTCCACTGGCCTGGGTAGTTGATTAATGAACTATCCCACACAAGTTGAGAAGGGATTGTGCACTGCAGGGAAAACCTTGTAGAAGTTAACATCCAAGTCAAAATATAAACACTCATCAAAAATATGTCTGGAAGGGAATTGAGTGTCATCTGTTTCACTCCACAGCCACTTTTAGATGACAAATGCCCAACATCATTTAGGATAGTAGGGTGCCTTTGAAAAAGTTGGAGCTGATTGCTTCCATCATGCCCAGGAAGTCATTGTCCTGTATGCATTCCTGGCTTACATTTGGAGAAACGAAGCTTCTTGCTTCAGCCTGTCCATGATTGAAATTGCCAGGCTTCGTGTTACTATTACCAACAGATATTTTTCCTTTATGAATCATCGAACCAGCCCCCCTAATCACTGGGAACAAACTTTGAGTAGGTTGAACCAAATTAGGTGTCAGAGTACTTGCTTTCTAGCCAAATAAGCTTTTGGAAACTGGGAGAGCTGCAAAGCGCTGTCAGTCCTTCACAACCATCTAATTGTGTTCTTCTTTGAAAGTCTGACTTTTTTTCTTAGCTATTAACCAGCATTAGCTGCAAAAGCATTACACAAAAGAAAACTCCCTCATTATGAGTGTCAGAATCAAACAATGAAGGTTTCCAAAGAACAGAATTTGTATGTTAGACAGGAAGTTCATGGGTGTGCTCATAGCTTAATATTTAAGTGCCTGGTGCACCTTTAAGAAGTGCTAATTCCTTTCTGCATGACTAAGGAAATGCAGGGCAGTGACACATGAATCACTCCCCACAATAGGTATACAAAAGACAAGGGTTCCAGGACGTTGTTTCTCTTTCTTCTCCAAGAACAATGGTAGCAATGTTTCCAAAGAAAGATAAACTTGGGGTAAATGCAGCACCCAAATAAAGTTCTTAGGGTTATACGTTATGGGATGTTTGGAAACACGGAGAGGAGAATTGGGTGTACAATGCACTTTTGAGTGCACTGGAATTAATTAGGAATTACCCTTTGGACCTGTGTCCAACTGAACTGAACTGGAAGGAAAGGTTGCTGTGCAAGTGGATGCCCAGAGTGGAAGCCATCCTGCCTAAAATGAGAATTTCTGGAAGTGATGAGAGAGTGGGAACACGCCAAAGGGGCTCTGTTGAGAAGACCAATTCAGTCTTTTGAAAATTGCTTTGGGGAAGCGATGGGACCATTAACCATGAGATACTTGTCAAGGCACTTAGGGTTTTTTGAGAAATGTTCTAAACAAATTTTGGTAGTATGTTACAGTTCATTTAGGCATTTCATTATGCATGAAGGAGTCCTGTTTGAGCATGAACAGAAGGGGAAGGTCATTGTTGTTGTAACCCTTGATTATACTAAATACCTTAGCACTAAAAGGGTTTTAAGGCTTGAAAATAAGATAAATCAAAGGGGGTCCCCCTTTGCCCCCCACCCCTGCTGCTGCCCTGCTCTTAGTTGAATCGGTATGTTAATTTTCACTGGCAGTGGGGTCTTCATGTAAACATTGAATGTTCTCTAAGCTTGAGACGTATCTCGATATTTTAGCCTTAAGACTGGAAAGACTTTATTGGTTATTAATTATTTTCTTTGCAAATGTTTCAGTAGAACATAGTTTTAAAGTAAATGACCACTGGTATGTAAAAATGCCAGGTCCATCTGACATTTTAACCTAAATCTGCAGTGTTTATGAGTTGATGGGTGCCTACTGCAATATTTTTACCTAAGCCTTGATTAAATATAATACACGTAGGGAGGGGGAGCAAGTATAAGAGAAGTGCCAATTTAGGGAGGAATGAGAGGCATAGTTCCTGCCTGCCAAACATTACCTGCTTTATTGTGTTTTAAATTCTGTGACTAAAGGTTCTGTGATATTAATTATCATCCAAAGACTATAAGCTCCAGAGAAGATTGTTTATTGTGATATTCTGTCTATGTATTCAAAACCTGGCAGATGCTTACACTTATATATCTTTGTTGTTAATGCCAGTTACTAGATTTCCTTCATATCATAAGTCTGTTAATTCTATAAATAATTATAAGTTAGAGTTTTAAAAATTATCTCTTTATGTGGTGGGATTGTTCCCTGCATATCTCTTTTTATTCTGGGGATATTACATTTCTAAAATTTATACATTAGGTAGAAGTGACATTTTTCACAAAATTCCTTTTTGTATTTTCCTATTAAAATGTTTTAATTGTATATAAACACACTCAGTGGAGCTCATGATAAGAAGACTGTTGTATTTGAATTGCCTAGTTTCATATAATGCTAAATACCATCTAAAAATCAGAGTTTTATAAAGTTGACTCTTTTTATTAAAAGATCTTAAGTAAAATTTTGGGGGAAAAGTATGCAATTAACTAAATGGTTCTAAATATGCAGAGGATTACAGTATGATTTATGTGTATATTTAATTAATAATATATATTATTTTTGCCATAACTGAAAATGGGGCTTCTGATTATTTGGGTTACAACCACAGAGTTGTCACTTACAGATTAGCTACCATCTGAGATAAATCGATGAAATGTCTAGGCCTGGTTTCTTCAGTTTTTGTATTGTGATAATAGTAATGTTAGTCCCCACCTAATAAGGCTATAGTTGGCATGGTATCTGCAGTTTCAGGTAGTGGGTCACTGTACTCTGGAAACAGATGATCCTCCTTCTGAGGTTAGAAAGTCAGTTGTAGCCTAACACTGTGTCTCAACGCCTTTGTCATTCACTTCACCTCATCACATAGGCATTTTATGATCTCACATCATCACAGGAAGAAGGGTGATATTTTGAGATAGAGACAACATTTACATAACTTTCTTATGAGAGTATATTGTTAAAATTGTTCTATTTTATTACTAATTATTGGTCATCTCTGATTATCCCTAATTTATGAATTAAACTTTATAACAGGTACATATATATGGGTAAAAACAGTATATATACAGAAAAACATAGTACATATAGGGTTTAGTATTATCCATACTTTTCGGCATCCACTGGGGGGGGGGTCTTTGAACATATCCCCCCATGGATCAGTGGGTGGCTACTGTAATCTTAAGATAAAATAAGACAATGAATGTAAAGGGCTGCATTAGGGACTTGAGATATAGTAAGTGTTCAATAAATGATAGCTCATGATTATTGTTTCCATATTTATTTATTGGTAGAAAATATTAATCTTCTGAACCACGTTTATAACTGCAAAACAGGAACAATCACGCAGTCCTGTTCTCCATGTGGCAGGTGCTACAGGGTTTATTATACAAAGATAGCAAAAACCAAAAAGGAAATGGTACTTAAAGGAAGTAGCTATTTGCAGAAGTCTATCTCAGGAAGAATTCAAATTTGAGAATTCCAAACCCAGTGAAGATAACAAGTCTGCCCTCTAGTGGATGTTAATTTCAACGAGTTACAATTTTCTCAGCTAGACTAGGGTTTCAGCCTCCCTAAAAAGCTGTAGTTGTGTGGCTGGAACAAGGGCTTTGCCTGCTTCTTTTGAATTCTGATAAATATGCGGGTGAACATATAAACGCATAACATGCATGAGGAAATGAAATGTTTTATGGCTACAGAGAAACGCTGTCTTCCTTCTTGTTCAGCCCCGTCAGGACTCAGCAATTGCTAAGGGTTATTTACAAGAACTCTGAGCTGTCTGATCACTCAGCTGTGGAAGGTAAATGAGATTTTTAAGGTGTAGGGAAGAGGAGAGACCAATGGTGAAGTGGGACAATGCATGAGAAAAAGACGGATGTCAAACTCACAAACTGGAATTTCTGGGACACTGCCACTACCGACTTGATCTGACAGGATGGGGGTGTTCAATGTTTCTTCTATGGCACGAGTGCACACCCCCATCCCCCACAGCCACATGGTAGAGTGGAAATTATTCCTGCAGTTTTTGTGGTGTAGTCTTTTATCTTCCTGTTGGTACTGGTTTTTAAAAAAAAATAAATGAGATTCTTGTCTTCCACGGGCTTCAGGTTCTCAAAGTAGAAAACATCGTAGTTGGCAATTCAGTGAAGTATCTGACCTTGAAATATGGCACCTGCCTACTGCTTGAGACACCTCCACCTCATGGCCCTTCCCCTCCTGCTGAACTTGACTATGTACTTCAGTACTCTTTAGGGTCCAAGTGACAGGACCTAACTGAAACAACTCATATAGGGAGCCTGGGTTGTCTCACCTACTGGGAAGTTCCATTGGTACCTGTAGGGACTCAATAAACATCAGGGTGTCTGTCTTTACCTCTTCCCATCACTCATTTCTGATTTCCTCACTCATTTTTCTATTTTGCTTTCATTCTCACATAGGCGTTTTTTCATGTGGTGACCAGGATGACCCTGAAAGTCTAAACTTCCGACTTCATCAGTGTCTTTGTTTTCAGGAAAAGGAGACACATCACTTTGGGTATCCTATCCATCTCTGAGCAAGGGAGACATCTTTCTGCATGTATCCCATACCTGATCTTAAGACTGATTACTACTTTGGCTAGGGGTAGGCTACTCTGAACAGTCATATACCCAAACCTGTGTTTTAGGAGGTAGGGTCAGATGATGGAGGGGAGCCTGTTTGCTAAAGACTAGTGGAATTCTGTCACTACAAGAAGGACAAAAGAAGTGTTGGATAGGAAAAGCCAAAGCCTGATGGTCAGTGTCCCTAGTATTGTGCTTTTGCTGTCTCTCTCTGCTTGTTTATAGCTGTTCTTTGATGACCTTCCTTACCTCCCTAGAATGTGCCCTTCCAGGTGTCAAGTGTAGCTCAAACTGTACCTCCTCTGTAGACCTTTTCTACCAGCCTGTTCTACTTCCTTCCCATTTTAAGTCTATAACATTCACCTATACTTCTCATTTTGCTTTTTTTTTTTTTAAGCGTGAGGGGTAGTTGTTCTTGCCCTTATTGTTATTTCCAATATTATTACAGCCTTTTGACACTTATTTGTACATTCTTTCGTGTTTAGTATTTAAATGTTGCCTTGCCTTTTGTTTTGGGATCTGACCAACTTTTAGATGTGTATTTTCTCTAGCAGAGGCAACTCTGTCTCAGGATCTCGTGAGATGGGAATTTTGGGGGTATCAAAAGACAGCGCCTATTTAAAGATTTCCTGTCCTTTTGTCTTACTTAAGTGCAGCGCCTAAAGTGTAGCTTTGGCTCTTGATGGAACTGTTGTCAGCAATCCGCCTGAGGTGGGTCTCATCAATCATGGGTTCAATACCAGGGCTTCAAGGTGGGCATTGCTCCCTTTGGGACTGGGGAAAAGATGTAGGGGTGCCCCATACCTTGAAGCTGAGGCTTTGGGTGCTCAATCAAACCAATGATCTAGAAAGGGCTCAAGGTGGGGAAGTTGCCCTTTTTTTCCCCCCTCTCCATTGAGGCTGAGGTTATGGGTCTAGGTGAAGGTCAGCTACAAACTCCACCCATGGCAAAATCCAATTATAAACTCTAGCCTTAGTGAAATGCCATTAGAGCTTGGATTTGCTTTATTTGGGATGCAAACTGACAGTTTTGCCTGTGATGTATTCAGGAAGACATATCTATTAAAGATAGCCTAACAATGGGGGCACACTCAGATTTGCATTTTAATTCATTTTCCCTCAGTGCTGATATGCAGCTTATCTTTCAAGAACAGGCTCCCATCAACCTTGATATAAGTTGCTTAAGAATAATGCTCATAATCTATTAGTTTAATCTGTTCACATGAGAAGGGGAAGAAAATTCATTGCATGACGCAAAAGGTTTCAAGACTCATTTGGATTTGTTTCTTCCTTTTTTTTCCCCTTGTCCTGAAGATTTCCCATAACAATTCTTCCCAATTTTTTGTTTATTTTTCACCTTCCTACTAAAGTATTAACAGCTAAGGGAAGAGGTCAGGTCTTCTGCTTAGGCTCAGACAGGCTTGAGTCCAAAAGTCTGCTTCTCATACATAGTGGTTACATGCCATTAACTTAAGCCCAATTTCATTGTCTGTAACAAGTGTATAACAATACAACCTTGAAAATGGGGTTTGATCATTACAGTTTATGGGTAAAAATTGTCCATCAGAGGACCTGTCACATAATAATCCAATACTTTTATCATTTTGGGGACTAATATCTACTGATATCTTTTTGTCTTTCTGATACTTGCAACTCTGTATGTTGTTTCTCTCACACTCTGTCACTCTTGGGGAAAAGAGGAGTCCTTTCTTTGCAGAGTTTATTAAATATTGTTCAGAGAGGTGTTTAACAGGAGCGTCTTGGCTCCTGTTGCTTGGCATGCTGCATTTTCACTAGCTCTTTCACTCATCTTTTCAACTCCCTCCCCCACAGATTCTCTCTGGGGTCAGATGACCTTGATGTTTTTAGTACAGGAAAGATGGCTGGGCATCTGTGGACGCTAGAGAGCAAGACCTGGATGAAGGGATAGAAAACAGAAGAGGCTGGGAGTGTCTGCAGCATGCTGCAGTACGGACTGAGAGCACTGGAGAAGGTCTGGTGATGTCGTAACGGACCTTGTATAAACCATACTCATCATTTTATTCAGCTACGTTCTGATATGGAGGAAAATGGAGATGAGGGATGGCTCCAGGCAGATCAGCAATACCAAAGAGACCATTGATCCTGGGCCATGGTCATAGGAAAATGTGATAATTGAGGCTGATCTTTAACTATAGGATGGTTAGGGTGATGGATGAAATCTGAATGTAAGGGTTGAACTTGACAAATGTGGAAGACTGCATGAATAGACCACTAAGTACTAACATGCCTTTGTATCATTGTGGTGAACGATGAGAAGGTGGAGAGAGTGGATTTCAGAGTTTGAAGTCTCACAAATGAGAGTTTGGAGGGGTTATGTCAGCAGGTGGCTAAGATGGAGTGAAAAACTGCTAAAACCCATGTGCGAGGCTAGGGTATCAGGAAGGATATCATCATGGAGTTGAAGCCCATGAAATGATGAGAGAGACCTTGAGTCTGGTGCCAAAATCCTTTGTTTGCCATTTGCTTGTTTCTTGTCTTTCCCTGACTTCCTGTCTAGTATAAGCCCCGAGAGAACCAGGGCATGTCTGCCCCAGTGCCTATTCCAGTGCATAGTGTGCCATAAATCTACAATAAATAGCTGCTCACTGAAGACTTACTAAAGTCACCAAGGCTTTTTCTTCTCTTAGCCCCTTGCATGCGTTCCTGTGCATAGTAGGTATGAAATGAACGTTTGGTGATTGCTTTATATATGTTAGAGGAAAATTAAAAAAAATAATAATAAATGTCCTAGTACTAGCCCTTAGGATGCTGTTAACCATGATGTGGAGCTACTGAGGTTCTCTCTCTCTCTCTCTCTCTCTCTCTCTCTATATATATATATATATATATATATATATTCTCTCTCTCTCTCTCTCTCTCTATATATATATATATATATATATATATGTTCAATAGGTTAAAAAAGGGACTATTCTCTATATTCTTTTATAACCATTGGGATTACACACATTGTGGACACTTCCCATATTAATAAATCCATCTGTAACGTTCATTCCAAGCCTTTATAGTCCAGCTACACCACAATATATTTAAAGCATCTCCTATTTGGGGGCATTTGGGTTGATTCTAATTCTTTGCTACCCTAGTGGCTTAAGACTTTATTTAGAGACTTGCCTCAATTATAACCTTGTGCCAAATCTAAAAGAATGGTTTGGCAAGGCAGTAGCTATTAGGTCAGAGTTAGAAAAAAACATTGCTGACTTTTGGGTGGGATATTTTGTCAATTGGCTTGTTTGACCACCAGTCAAATTTGGAGTGCTTCTGGAAATGTCTGCCATAAAACATAATGCTTGCAGCTCAGGAGCAAGGATAAGAAGGGTGCCTTGATTTTAGAAAGTCTCTGCCTGGTCCAAAGCATAAATTAACTGTGGAAATTCTGGAAGAGTGACCTTTGGAATAGTAGAGGAGCTGCATGAGTTTTAGGATGACAGGTAAAAATGAGAACCAAAGCAGGGGTTGGTGGGTAATTTGACCATCTTCGTTGTTGGTAAAGGGTGTCACACTGTGTTGTGAATGAACTAGTTTGAAAATAAGGCTTTAGAGCCTCTGAGCAAAGTGACCTTTATAGCCATGTATAGGGAGAGTGACCCCTGCAACGTCCTCATCTTCCCCATCGCTTCCGTGGGAAGGAAGGAGAAGAAAGGATGAGTAACGGAAGCAGAGGAAGGTGAGTTCTGAGGTCAGACCCCTGTTCCATCTCCCGTTTCACTGGTGTGAGCAAAGTCAGGTGTCTGGAGTGCAGAATCACAATTTCACATCTTCCCTGTCTGCCAGACAACAACAAAACCCATTGTGATAGCACCTGGGTTCCCCCAACTTTGTTTTCTCTGGTAAGGAGGCCATTGTTATTAATTGTAAACTCAGTCAATCCTCCTAAGCTTGTTTGGTGTTCTTTACAATCAGGATAATATTATTGATAGGATATTTCACTAGAATGCAAGCTCTGTGAGAACAGGGTGGTTTTTTAAAATGTTGTAGTCACCGTTTATCACTGCTGTAACAGATTACTACAAACCTGGTTGCTAAGACAACATGAACATACTCTCTTACGGTTCTCTAGATCAGAAATCCAACCTGGGTCTCACTGAGCGAACACCAGGTTGTCTGCAAGGTTGCTCTCCCGTCTGTGAGCCCTGGGGGAGAATCTATTTCTTGCCTTTTCCAGATTCTAGAAACCTCCCACATTCCTTGGCTTGTGGCTCCTTCTTCCATGTTCAAAGCCAGGGACATAACACCTCTGTGTGCCTTTTTTTCACTAGTCAGTCTCCCTCCTACCACAGCTGGGAAATGTTCTTTGGTTTTGAGAACCCTTGCTCTTACACTGTATCCACCTGGATAAGGTAGGATGCTCTTCCTATTGGGAAGGCTTACCTTAACCACAGGTGCTAGGTCCATTTTGAATAAGTGAGGTAAGGTATTCAGATTCCAGAGGTTATAATGTGGACATTGTTGGGAGGGGGACATGTTATTCTGTCTACCGTAACTGCCAATACTTAGAAAAGTGCCTGACACAAAGTAAACTCTCAAATATTTGTCAAAGGAATGAATTGTGAATATTTAAAGATCAAGTGTCTTTAAAGTGCATAGCAGGATACCTAACACATGGATGAGACCTTGGTTAGTGCTGTGCATTTTTGACAGTCACACTCTAGCTCTCAAGGGGAAAGAAACTAAAAACAATAACAACAACGACAAACACGAAGAGCCCTTTCCCTGCTCACCAGTGAATATTCTTTCTGCATGCATGCTTCTTCCTTGGCTGCCTAGATTTAGTGTTCCTTCTGGAGGAGAAAGAGGCAGAGTTATTTTAGTTGTATACAGTGGATTCATACTAGCCTTCATATGTGAGCCTGTTTTTTTTTTTTTTTTTTTTACTAATTATGTGCCTGAGGAAACTTCAGCTTCATTTGGAGTCCTTCACCTTCCGATGAGTGATTCACAGTGATCCCTAAACCCTAGGGAAACTTGAAAAACCATGTAGATTCTTGACTTGCAGCTTTGGGCTCCCAATATCCTGTCTTTTTTTTTTTTTTTTTTTTTTAATTCACTTGAGCCCATCAACCTGTAGTTGAGGACATCATGACAATGTTATGTTATAATGTGGACATTGTTGGGGGGGCACATTATTCTGTCTACCATAACTGACAAGGTTCTGGAATGTTCTGGCTTGGTTTAGCATCCATGAGTTGGCATCATCTTGTTGATGCTTTGCCTGGATTCTTTCGATTTGCTATTTGTTGTTTGAGACGGAGTGGCAGAGGGGAATGAAGGATCAATACCCCAGAGTTGCCACTGTTGTCCCCTATCTGAAAACAAAGTGTGTCCTGTGTTAAGAATACAAAACTTACTGTCAGCTGTAGGAACACCGGCATTGGAATCTAACACTTCATTTTCTTTAAGAAATTATTTACAATGTCAGCACCTAGGTCTCCTGGCGGATGAGCATGTGACCTAAGGTTTTGTGCCTTTTTTGCATCCTTTTGGTTAAAAGTTCAGACCTATGGGCCAAACTCAGAGCCTCTGTGGGCCAATCTAAGGATGTCTTTGAGAATAGCTGGGTGATAATCAATCCATTTTCCAATAGTCAAGTGATTAAAAGGAAGGCTCTAAGCCAGATGGCCAGGGGTAAAATCTTGCATCCAGCATTTACAAGTTGTGTGACCTTGGGCAAGCAATTTAACTCGTCTGTTCCTCAGTTTCTTTCATTATAATGTAGTCATACAAACCGTGCCTATCTAATGGTGTGGTTGTAAAGTTTAAATGAGTTAATACCATATGAGCACCCGGGACTATGCCTGTTCTACAAAGTAAATGCTTGATAAAGGTTAGTATAATTCCATGACTACTACCAATATGCATAGGAATAAGTAAATAGTCATAGCACACTATGAAAAGTGTGCAGGGTAGCCATTGAGGTAAGAAAAAAAGATCATCTCTTCTGAATAAATATTTTCCATAATATGTCCCTAGGAACACATTGTCTGCAAAAGATGTTAATAGGAGTTCTGAGTTACAGGGTACCACAGTCGTAAATATTTGGGAAACTTCTCCTCTTGGAGATTTATGATACACATTAGTATTTTAACATTATAGGTTCTGCTGGAGCCTGGAGTAGAGAAAAGTAATTTGACTTTGTTTAATCCAGTTTGTCCCAAATGTGTGAGCACAGAACCCTTGCTGGAGGTGGGTTTGTGTGTGTGTGTGTGTGTTGGTGGAGGGTGGGAAGCTGGTGGTGAAGGCAGTGGTTATTGCTGTATTTTCATTGTTCATAAAACCTATTAATCCCTCTAGGAAATAGTGTTTCCTCTCTAGGGCACACTTTGGGGTGGTACTGACATTTAATGTGGATGTGGGGATCTGATTAAAGTACAGATTTGATTCTGTAGGTCTGGGGTGTGGCCTGTGATTCTGCCTTTCTAGCAAGTTCCCTGGGGCTGCTCCTGCTGGTTTGCAGGCTGCACACAGATTAGCAAAGCTTTCTGAAGCACTCCTTTGGTGACAAGAAAAGGACACCTGGGGACCATCAGGAATTTTCACGGTTATGTAACAGGGGCAGAGGACAGCCTCATGTAGAGGCTTGCAACCTGGACTGCACATTAGAATTACATGGGATAATTTGGGAAAGAAAACTCCACCTCCAGAAATTCAGATTTTATAGGTTGGGAGAGAGGATCCCAGGCATTGGTGTGTTTTTTTTGTTTTTGTTTTTGTTTTTTTCATAAGCTTCCCAAGTGAGTCTGATGAACAGCCAGGGTAGGAAACTGCTGGGTTAGCAGGAGGGTCTTATTTCTGGAGTCAAAGAGCCCTGTTCTGAATCTCAGCTTCAAATTAGCAGGTAAACTCTTAGTGCCTTAGTTCAATTCTCCATGCCTCCATTTCCCCATTTGTAAAAGGGGTCAATAATGGTGTGTAGCCTCAGAGAGTTTCTGCAAGGATTAAATGATATGTTAGTGAACTAAAAGCATTGTTTCTAACACATGGTAAGAGCTTGATAAATGTTAGCTATAATGACAATTATTGTAATCATTATTATTGTTATTTGGAAACAGAGATTCTTAGGTCATTTTCTTTCTTTTTAAATCTGACCGAGATATTGCACTGGTTACAAGCTAAAACCAGATAAACATACATTTACTTTTCTTAATAAATGGAGGGAGAATAGTGTTAAGGGCACATTTATGGGAAAGTCCATTTTCAGCCTAGGCTGCCCCCAACAAGCTTTCATTTAGGCTGTGATCTCTGTGAGAAGAGGCAACCAACTGATTTGTTTACTGTGTTATCGTCAGTGCTGTTGTTTGCATTCAGTATATGATGATAACTATTCCTAGTGGAGATATGTCAACTTCTGTCTGCACCCATTGGTTTATTTTAGTGGCTGAATCCATATTTTGCATTATTTACTCTTGTAATTTTATCTAGTGTTGGTTTCTTTCTTAATTATAGAACTAGACAACCGAGTCTTGTTTCTTATTTTTTCTGAAATCAGCTGTGCTCCCTGCTCTTTCCCACTTTTCCACTCATAAAGCTTCTACAATTAAGTAGCTTTTTATTTTTCTGCCCAGTCTTGGTTCCTTCTCCAGACCTTACCCAACTTCCTACTCCCACTGTGGTGTGTGATCATTATGAGTTTACTTATGTAATACCCAGCTGTCACTTTAATTGATCTCTTTCACATTGGACTATGGGTTTGTGATTTGGGGAATAGAAGATGTGGTCTGTACGTTTTTTTTTAAGATTTTATTTTGTATTTATTTAAAAAAATCTTTTTAAACGTTTATTTATTTTTGAGAGACAGAGTGCCAGTGGGGGAGGGGCAGAGAGAGAGGGAGACAGAGACTCTGAAGCATGATCTAGGCTCTGAGTTGCCAGCACACAGCCTGACCAGGGGCTTGAACCCACAAACGGTGAAATCATGACCTCAGCTTAAGTCAATCGACTGAGCCACTTAGGCACCCCAAAGATTTTATTTTTAAATAATCTCTACACCCAGCATGGGGCTTGAATTCATGAGTCTGAGATCAAGAGTCACATGCTCCTCCAGCTGAACCAGCCAGGCTCCTTGTGGTCTGTGTGTTTCTATCTTCTTATAAAATCATGTGAGTAGAAGTGTTTAATAATTTTCATATCATTCCATAACAAACATATGTATACTGTATTCAAGTTCAATAGCTGTCTTATAAATAATGTAGGGAAGTAGATTTCTATCCTAGTTTTCCTTCTGGGAAAGGTGGAAAACAGGACTTGCTCCCCTCACTGCCATCCCAATAAGATATAAAGATGCTCCAGAGAACATTTGTGAAAGAACTTGACAGATGCCCTTGGAGAGAAAACATTACTTTGCTCACTGGTGTTTTGAATATCCTGAGAGTTTGAATTACGAATGAGTACATCCAAGCACATAATCGGTTAAAGACACTTTCAGACTCATTGTGGACACTGCTCACAGGCAGAATTGATTATGCAACTCCGATCGCTAGAGCTATGGGGATATCAGACCACAGATACATCCATCTGATTCAGGAAGGACTTGAAATCACTCCTCATTTCCAGGGCTCAAAAAAAGTAGAGCTTTTTCACATTTACCCTGAAGATGGAGCCATTTAACATTTTGGATACTTTACGATTTTAAAATTAATAACTTTGAATTGACTTTGTTTTGTGACAGTAATGTTCTAGGATCTTGTTTTTCCTTTAGAGATGATGATCATTTCCTAACAAACAAAAAGAAGCGTATTACAAATATTTGGTTATGGTCATGGGAATCTGGGCACCAGCCTGTGACCTTGCCCATATTTACAGAGGTCATTTTTTTTGCTTACCTTTTGTTTCCCTTATCTATGGATCAGGAAGTTAAGTATTTTAGAATTTTCCAAATACGTTTCAAATTCCTATCACTGATGGCTGGATGCAAATGAAAACATATTTTAAAAGCAATGTAAAGGAAAGAATGTGTTTATTTCAGATGCCCTTGTATTGACCACAAAGTTTGCTTTGAATGGAATCTTCTAGTCAGAAGGATCTGAGGGGACATCTAATCTTCCTTCTCCTATAGTCCCTTAAGACTTTTATTTCTATACTTTTGTTAGTTATCATGGCTGGATTAAAATATCTGTGATTGATTATATAACTCCCGGATCTAACCTTAAGTGATCTCTTTAGCAATGCAGTAGATCTAGATTTAGATCCAGATTTAGTAAAGTAGATCTAGATTGGCATTTTCTGTCATTAAGGAGCCCCCAGTTCTCCTAGCTGAACGTCTTCAAATGAAGAATCTCTTTTTGGGTGAGATAGCATGATATGCAGATAAGAACAGCGCTGAACGAGTAGCAGTCTTACTACCAAAAGGGTGCAAGTGGATAGATATCTAGGAACCCAGATACAGCACAGTACCTTGAAAGCAACTGTTGGACGACTCATGGATATATTAGAGAAGTGGGGATTACATGGTGGTTGCTTTCTCCCTTATCTGTCCAGGACTGAGGTTCCCAGACTCTGATTGTGATGCAGGCATTTTCTTGAGAACAGGTGCTGCTTTTAGTGGCACTTCCACATTACTTTCTAGGAGGCCAGATCCCAAGTCCATTCCCCATGTCACCTGTGCCCATAGCTGGAGCCATTTGATCTTTTCAAAGGTAGGGTTCATTTTGTGAAGGGACCAGTTGTGACCCTTAGGAGGAGTATAAGTGCTGGAGACCCCATGCTGGAATCCTCTGATGCCTTGGACTTGGGCCATATTTTAGGAGCTGAGCGCCCCCATCTACCTTCATCTCATACTCTGGAGCCCTGCCTTAAAGGCATAGAGGCTGTGGTGTGGTACCCACTAATGTGCTAGTCCTACAGTCACTGTGACAACTACAGCCAGTGACTGCCACCACTGCCACAACTGTTATTCCTACTGCTGCTGCTTCTTCTCCTCGTCTTCCCCCACTTTCTCGTATTATTAATTATTATCATTATTATTATTATTATTATTAAATATCTATTGCTGTGAAGCAAATTTACCCAAAACTTAATGAATCAAAAGCAGAAACATTTATTATTGTTCATAGCTTCTGTGGTTAGGAATGAGAGACCGCACAATTGGATTTTAGTGTTTTTTATGATCCCAGCTGCGTCTTTTTTGTACATGCCCTTTATAAAGGTACTTCTATTCCTAGACTGTTGAGTTTTTCTAATCATGATAGGATCTTGGGTTTTGTCAAATTCTTTTTTGCATTTGTTGAGATGATCATGTCGTGTTGTCTTTCTTTTTTTTTTTTTTTTTTTTTTTAAATTTTTTAAACGTTTTTTATTTATTTTTGGGACAGAGAGAGACAGAGCATGAACGGGGGAGGGGCAGAGAGAGAGGGAGACACAGAATCGGAAACAGGCTCCAGGCTCCGAGCCATCAGCCCAGAGCCTGACGCGGGGCTCGAACTCACGGACCGCGAGATCGTGACCTGGCTGAAGTCGGACGCTTAACCGACTGCGCCACCCAGGCGCCCCTGTCGTGTTGTCTTTCATTCTATTATTGTCACATATTACATTGACAGATTTTCATATGTCATGGTTGAAAATTCTTTTTATGTGTTGCTAGATTGGGTTTGCTAGTATCTTCTTGAGAAATTTTTGCATCTATATTTATAATGAATATTATAAACATCTTTTGATATCTGGTTTTGATGTCAGGGTAATATTGATCTCACTTAAATGAGTTGGGATGTATTAGCTCCTCTTCCATTCTTTTTGAAGAGATTTGTAAGTGTTATTAATTCTTTGAAATTTTGGTAAAATTCACCAGCAAAGCCATCTGGTCCTGGGTTTTTTTCTTTGTGGGAAGTTCTTTGCTCGCTAATTCAATTTCTGTACTCGGTAGAAGTCTGTTCAGATGTTCTATTTATTGATTTTTGTAGTTTGTATCTTTCTAGGAATTATTTCATTTTAGCCAGGTTGTCTGCTTTTTTTAAAAAAAAAAAAATATGCTATTTTGCACACTATTCCTATAACCCCTTTTATTTTATTCCTTTTCAGATTTTCTGTTTTGGATTCATCATTTGGATACTTTGATTCTTTTTCTTTGTTTTAATTTTTATTTTGAGAGAGGGGGAGTGGGGAAAGGGGCAGAGGGAGGGAGGGAGGGAGGGAGGGAGAGAGAGAGACAGAGAGAGAGAGAGAGAGAGAGAGAGAGAGAGAATCTTAAGCAGGCTCCATACTTTGCATGGAGCCAGACCCCATGACTCTGAGATCATGACCTGAGCTGAAATCAAGAGTCAGATGCTCAACTGACTGAGCCACCCGGGCAGCCCTAGATACTTTGATTCTTAATGCGTTTTTTTTTTTTTCCCTTAAGTTCTTTGAGCATACGTATAATGATGTTTTGAAGTCTTTTTCTGCTATATCCAGCATCTGGTGACACTCAGAAATTGTATCTGTTGACTGCTTTTTCCCTGACTATTGGTCACAATTTCTAATTTTTTACATGTGTCATAATTTTTTTTTTTTTTTTTTTTTTTTTTTTTTTTTGGGAAAGCAGATACTTAGATAACAGTGTAGCAATTCTGGATTCTGGTGTTCCCCAGATAGGAATTGTTGTTGCTAGTTTTGTTGTTTGTTTCTTTGTTTATAAACTTGGCTGCCCTGTGGTATGTGGTCACTGATGTCTTTGTTTGGTTTTTGTTTTTGTTGTTGATATTGTTGTGATGCTTTTGTTTTAAACCTTCCTTTCCAAGGGCTTTTTCTCCATTGTCTCTGTAGCTTAACGGCCAACTAAAAATTGAACTAAGGCTGTGTTTAAACACCTGAATCAGTAAGAAGGTTACTGTTCTCTGTTGATGGGTCTGTGTAGGAAAGTGTGTCAAGTGTTTAGACCATTTGCAAGTCTTCCCAAATATTTACATTCTGCTGGGCCCTTTTACATTGCCTTTTTATCTGCACACCACCTCAGGATTAATCAGGAATATGTGGATAGCTTGGGCCTTCTCCAGTCTCCACTGAACCTGTACACAGTCTGAATTTGGAATCTTCTTGCCCCAACCACAACCTCAGCCCATTTTATGCCATTGGCTTTACCCAGTTTTCCACCACTGAGACTATTACTTTTACCATTGCTGCTGCTGGATTTAGTCACTGTTCTCCACTTCAAATCACGTGAGTACCGCCAGTATTCACATCCCGCCCCAAATAGACAGAGACTTCACTGCAACTAGGGATGGGAGCAGCCCCATCGAGAACACCAAAGATTCCCATGGTTATTACCTGAAGCCCAGTACTTTTTCAGGTAAATACTTCTCAGATTGTTGGATGTCTTTGGTTAATTTTTAGAGTGTTGACATATTGTTTTGTGGTGGTTTTTGGTCAGTTTTGTCTAGTTTTACAGTTACTTTTTTGGAGAAAGGATTTGCTGGCTTCCTCACTGAGAACCACAGCTGGTAGTTCTGACTATTTTAACATGCGTTTGTATCCTGTCATCCAGCAAAGGGCACAGCGCACTGGAAAATCTTGTTTAAAAATATTAATTATAGGGGACGCCTGGGTGGCTTGGTCGGTTAAGCGTCCGACTTCGGCTCAGGTCATGATCTCACGGTCCATGAGTTCGAGCCCCATGTCGGGCTCTGTGCTGACAGCTCAGAGCCTGGAGCCTGTTTCAGATTCTGTGTCTCCCTTTCTCTCTGCTCCTCCCCTGTTCATGCTCTGTCTCTCTCTGTCTCAAAAATAAATAAACGTTAAAAAAAATTTTCAAAAAAATTAAAAATATTATAGTTTGTGACTGCATTTATTCCTGTGAGAAAGACATATCCCTACATATTGATGTTAGAGGTCTCATTTGGGACCATTTGACATCTTCCTCAAAGTTTTCCCAGTATGATGGTATTAGGAGATGGGGCCTTTATCATGCAGGTGGAGCTCTCATGAATGGGATTAGTTGTCTTATGGAAGAGACCTGAGAAAACTCCTGTGACCTTTTCTACCATGTGAGGTCACAGTGAGAAGAGGGCCATCAGTAAGGAAGCAGGTTCTTACCAGGCATGCTGGTCTGCTGGTGCCATGATCTTGGACTACTCAGTGTCCAGAACTGTGAGAAATAAATTTCTGGTGTTAAGTTCCTCAGTTTATGTTACTTTTGTTATAGCAGCCTAGAAGGACTAAGACAGTAGGCAATACTAGCTATATGTAATCAACCCACACCAATCTTGAGGTGTCATTTACTTAAGATTTATGTCTTGCTCTCATTGTGGTCTGATGAGAATTTGGTTTATCCCTGGGTCTAGGCTTCTTCTAGCTGTGACTCGATCATCTTAAAATATTTTTGGCTCAAATTTCAAGGATAAGGAGAGAGAACTTGGGAATTACGTGGAATATTTCCTGGAAGTGCTTTATACCATTTCTGACCATATTGGATTGGCTAGAGCCATCACACAGTCCTGCTAGGATGCAGGGAAGCCTGGAAAATGTGGTCTTCCCATGTGCCTAGGAAGAGTATGAAAACATGTGATGAATGCAGAGGGTTGCCTTTTCCACTCTTGCTCTTTGGAGATCCTATCACATTACCATCTTTGTTCTGTAGAGAACAAAACTGGGCCACAAGGATGGTGAATAAATTGCCCAAGATGTGTTCTTTTAAGTAAGTTATTGTAAGATTAGAGACTGGGAATAGTATTTATTAGCTTCTTATCCAGTGTTGGTCTTATTTTCCTCAACTTTACTCTTCTACTTAGACAAAGCATCATTTTTAATCGACATAGATTGAAAGGTAGCACAGTAATTTTAGAAAAAGTATAAAGGCCTGCTTATAATTCCACTAACCACTTATGATTATTTTCAATGTATACATGTTCTCTTTATGGATGTATGTTTACATGTTCAAATGGTAATATGCATTTATTTTTTATTCTGTTTTTCAATATATAAACATTCTTAAGTCTACCTTCTGATTATTTTGATTTCTGCATAACATTGTACTGAATTGATGTAATATTTACTCAGCCATTCCTCCTATTACCAAATATATATAAGTTGTTTCAACTCATTTTAATCTGTATACCTCAGTGTGATTTAACTATTACTTTAAAATAATATTTATTATAACAAAGGCTAATTAAGTTGGGTATTCTGACCACCTGTTGACATATAGGAAAGCTTATAGTTAAACAGTATAGACTTTAAGTTATTTCTTTTCTGCTTCTACTGAAACATGTGAATATAGTGAAGCCCTATTTTTATATAATTCTTTTTTAATGGAAATATTTAACTTGTGAAAAATGAATTCTAAAAAAGATATGAAAGAACCTCTTAATATAGTATTAGCCATGTAACATAGTATTAGCCATATAACATAGTATTTCATTAACATTTTTTTTAAGTTTGTTTCTCTTCAGAGTGAGTGAGTGAGCACATGTGTGACTGGGGGAGGGAGGGAGGGAGGGAGGGAGGGAGGGGGGGGGGGGGGAGGGAGGGAGGGGGGGGCGGAGGAGGGAGGAGGCAGAGAGAGAGAGAGAGAGAGAGGGAGAGAGAGAGAGAGAGAGAGAAAGAGAATCCCAAGCAGGCTCCACACTGCAGAGCCTGACTCAGGGCTTGAACTCATGAACAGTGAAACCATGACCTGAGCTAAAACCAAGAATCATATCCTCAACCAACTGAGCCACCCAGGTGCCCCTCACTGAAATGTCTTTATACGAATTTATTAGTGAGGGATAGAGGAAGAAAGGAAACCCGGAAATGTAAGGTTGTAGCTTTATTTCACCAACAAATATTGTTGCATTCATTAGATTCCTGGCAATCTTTTAGAAACTAAAGATACATCATGAAAAGCAAAAACAAAGTTCTTTTTTCAAGAAACTTATGGCGTACTAGGAATGGAGAGGGTGTGGGGAACACAGACTTACAAAATGACATGTAAGGTCATTGCAATGAAGAAAAACAAAACCAGGTAAGGAGAACAGGACAAGATAGGTTGAGAGGGACTCTAATTAATATAGGGTTGTGTGTCTAGGAATGTATCTCTGAGATGTGATACTTGAGTAGAAACCTGGAAGTAGTGAGAAAGAACCCCACATGGGTATCTGGGAGGGGGACAAGAAAAAAGGAACAGCCAGTGCAAAGACACTTGGGTGGACATTGTCTGTTATATTCATATATTCATAGCACAGAGGCTGGTATGGCTGGAATGGGGCAATGAGAGAAACACAAGAATGGTGCTCTGACATCAGAGAGTTAGTGGGGGACTAGACCATGTAGAGCTTTGAAGATCATAGTATGAACCTAGGGTTTTGCTTTGAGCAAAGCAGGAAGCTATTGGAGGATGTTGAGCAGAGGGGCACATGCATTGATGCACACTTGAAAGGAATTCTCCAGCTTTGGGGTGGAGAATACACGTGGAGCGTGGTGAAAGTAGTAAGTTCAACATGGGGGTTAGGGAGCATTATTATAATCATCCAGGTGAGAGAAGACTGGTTGGTAGCAATGCAGGTGTGAGAAATGGCCAGATTTTGCATCTATTTGAAAAGCAGATACAGCGTGTGGGATGTGCAAAAGAGAAAGGAGTTAGCAGTTTCTACAGGGATTTTTTCCTGAGCATTTTGAAAAAGGAAGCACTATTTATTTCCAAGATGGATTGTAAGAGGACCAGGTTTTCAGGGACGGGGAGAGAGTAGGAGAGAGAGTGAGTTGAAGAAGGGGGAGGAAAATGGAATTCATGTTTGGACTTAGCATGAGACGCTGATTGGATTTCCAAGGAGAGATGTCAAGGATACAGTTGAAGGATAAGGAAGAGGTTTGGCATGGAGATACAAATCTAAGACTCATCTTATAGATGGTATTTGATGCCTTTAGACAGGACAAGATCACACCCATCACCATGTGCACATGTCATAATATATGCAACATTAAAAAAATATCTATCTCTGTGACTCCACTTCCCCTCCATCTGCCACCCTATTTCTCTGATCTCCTTTGCACAAAACTCCAAAATAAAATGTGTCTATATTTGCTATCATTTTTTTTTCTCCTTCTATTCTGTCTTGAATTCATTCCAATGAGGCTTCCCTCCTGCCTACCTTCTGGGTGATCTTCTCCTGTCACAAGGCGTTCAATACTCACAATAAGCTGATTATCTCCATTTTACAGTGAAGAAACTGAAGTTCAGAGAAGTTGAGGCCACTTGAGTATTCAATAGCAGAACTCAAACTCAAGCCTTGCTTTACCATTGGTAGCCTACCTGTTTCCTAGTTCTCCACCAAATAGTAAAGTGTTTGTAAATGGGGCTTGGAAGATCAGCGTGATTGCCAATTTATACAAAACATGTTACAAATTCCTCATAATTATCTAAATAGAATACAATATCTCACCTCAATAAATGTATGGGTTTTATTTTTCATGTCTCCTTTTTATAAGACATAAAACTTAAAGACAGACTGTGGACCTGATGCAGTATATTATTTTAAAGCATTGTAATTTCATAGAAATCATATAATCTTTTAAAAACATATAATACTGGCATGATTGGTGAACGTGAGTGCAGGGGGTGGAGGAGGAAGAGGAGGTTTGGGTCTTCTTTACTTGACATCCTCAAGAATGGGGAAGACACCTGCCTTTCAGAGAAGGGTAACAGGATGTATTATCTTTCTCACAACTATGGACAGGCAGCCCCACATCTTCTTTCTGGCCTAAATAGCTGTGACTTGAAGTTGATCTCGTATTGCTCTGGCATTATTATTTCTGTGTGCTCTTGGCTATTTGTTCCTTGCAATGCAAGGAGGAGGATCTCCCAGGGGACTTGAAAAATATTTGTTCTGAAATGATCGTGTCTTTAGATGCACTCATTTTGGCTGAGATCTTATAGACAGGACAGAATAATGCCTTAGAAACCAAATCTGGTGAAATGCTTCTAATTGTTTATCAGCTCATCATGGTAGGTCTAAAATCTACTCCTTTATAGATTAATTCATTCAAAACTACATTGAGTGGTGAATCACGATTAGAATATGGTGTTAGGGGATAACTTATTGACACAAGTGAATATAGACCAAACTTAAAGAAGGAGAGGGTATGAATTGTCAGAAATCTAGAGCCAGCGGCTGTTTTGTGCAGAGGCATGGATGGGAGAACAAAGATACTGTCCATTAGAGGCTGAAAAGTTACTTACTTGGTTAAACGGAAGACCACCTAAAGAGGTACTGAGAACAGATAGGATTATGCTGGAGGGTGTGAGCAGAGGATTTTGAGGTCAGGTATCAGAACTGGAGCTTGTCTCTAGCTTCATGTTGAAAGCAAAGAAACGGAGAGATGAGGCTTGTTGTAGACCATGTCACAGGCTACATTTGGATGGGTTATGGGTCAGTGTGAGGAGAGACGGAAGTCAGGAAGCATGATATAAGCCACCATAGTGATGGTTGTGTCTGGAGATGATGCTTACCTGGTCAAGAGAAGATGCGTAGTGAACATGGCACTGTGGTGATGATGGGGGGTGAAAGGGAATAGGTCAGTGTTCTGAGTGCTTGATCTTAGGTTACAGCACAGTACCCCAAATGAATGTGGGGTAGCGCTGGTGCTCAGGAGGCCCTGAGTTGAGGAAATCTAGTCTTTACTCCAATACTGAAATTATTAACAATTCAGGCTGGTCGTTGGTTGTTTTTGCAACTTTACATCCTTCTTTACTAAGTAACACAAGCGAATTGTATTGACTTAATATCCATTTGGCATGTTTTTCAGCATCAGTTTTTGGGGACCAGGTAGAAGGGATGCCATGGTGCACCAGAGAGACGCTTTTATGATAGATTCACAATTAAAAAGCTATTCTTGGGGCACCTGGATGGCTCAGTTGGTTAAGTGTCTTTATCTCAGGTCATGATCTCATAGTTAGTGAGTTCAAGCCCTGTGTCGGGCTCTCCACTCTCAGCACAGAGCCTGGAGCCCGCTGCAGATCCTCTGTCCCCCTCTCTCTCTGTCCCTCTCCACTCATGCCTCATGCACTCACATTCTCTCTCGGTCTCTCTCCCTCTCTGTAAAAAATAAGCAAACATTAAAAAAAAGGTATTCTCAGGCTTTGCCCTGAATGCCTGGATGGGGGAAACCTAGGATGCTATAGGGCTACCTATAGGAGATCAAGGAAAGCCTTCTGCCTTCCTAAGGAAGTAACTCTCGATAGGAGTGGGAGTTTTCATGGATAGAAGAGTTGGTTTAGGCAGTGTGAGGAGGAAGGAAGAGTAGAACAGTGGAGTAGGCTAAGGTGCTGGCCTTAGCAAATGGAGACACCGGACAAAGGCCAGTATGGGTGTGAAAGGGGTGTAGGCATAGAAGATAAAGGCGGCACTTACACCATATCATCCACCATCTAAATGGTGGGAACTCTTGGAATAACTGTCAACAAAGGGATAACTTGATCCCACATGCATTTATAAGATTCCTCTGCTGTGTTGTGGAAAACAGATTGGAGGAGACCAAAACGTACCAGTTAGGAGCTGTTTACAGGAATCCAGGCTATGAGAGCACAGGTGATACCAGTGGAAACTGAGAGAGTAGATGGGTTTAATTCATATTTAGGAAATAAAATATACCTTGCTTGGTGACTTCTGTGGGTATGATGGCCAAGTGGGCATCAGTGGAAAGGGGGATGGGGAGGGGAAGTCTAGATAATGTGAATAAAAGTTTGGCACATGGAAGTCATCTTCCCTCTTGGGATCTGTTACTTCTTAGAATGTTACTAATGGTAAGGGTTTTCGTGAGTGTATGTGTGTTGAATCTGAACTATTCTATTTATGCCATAAAAAATCTTTCAACACTTATGTGCTTATAATATACATACATATATACATATATATGTTTATATTTATACCTATATCACGCACACACACACACACCCACACACACACACACACACACACACACACCTCTGGAATGAAGTACACCAAAACATTAGCAGTGGTTATCTCAAGGATGCAGACTGTGGGTGATTTATTTTTTATGCTTCCCTCTATTTGTCTAATTTTCTACCATGAGAAAAAAGTTTTTCCTCCCTAAGACCAAGACACAATTAAAGGTTTGAGGAGAAATGTGTGTATCTGCCACTATTGATTTTGTTTTAACAAAAAACGATGGCTAAACACAAAATACAGTCTTTATAAACCTGGCTGGCAATTCCTTCCCTGATGTTACTGTCTATTTCAGACAAAGAAAAGAGGTGTATGATCCCAAAAACCTTCAGCTGTGAGGAAAACAAAATAAAGATCAATATATTTTGTCCCTGCTTATATTTTCTGCTAACTCCTTGTTTCCCGGCTACCAGAATGCTATCAACTTCAGTAACTAATTTACAAACTATAAAGCTGTGAACAAAGAAATCTTGGAGGTAATGAGACTTCCCTGGATGAAGTGGAGGAAAAGTGTATGTAAGGGGCATAGTATTGTGGTGTACCTGCATTGTTCTTATCTTTAAATGCAAATCAAAATGTTGCAGATTTTCTTAATACTGACACTTCATGCACAGACAGTTCACTTTTCTTTTTTTGTTAAATATATAAAATTCATATTGCCAAAATATTACTGGGCCAAAAGAGCAATTTGATTTCTTTTACTAAGGGATGTGGGATAAAAGAGATTGAGAGGAAATTTGGTGAACCAAAACCAAATGAGACCCCAAGCACAATGCAAAACAAAGCTAGTCAATTCTGAAACATTTCACCATGTTTATTTATCTAACCCACCATGGACCTTGGCACATATTCTAAAAGTCTTCCGTGTTCTGTGTGTTTTCGATGACCTCCAAAAACTACCTGCGACATTCTATACCACGGAATGGTTCCATTTTCCATCTGTTGTCATGCAATTGTTTTGTTTACCAGCAGCTGTCAGATGGGTGTTATAATGAATGCTTTCATAGCAAATGTTATGAAACCAAATATAACATGCATTCGGGATGAAGCTGATAGCACAGGTGGATACACAGTGCCTACAAAGAGACTGGAAATGGGCTTTCTCGTCTGCATCAGGAAACCATGCATTGAAAAGTGTCTCATGTGCTGGTTCACAAGTGCCTAATTCTGCCAACTCAAAATAAACTTCTCGGTTGTTCATGCAGAATTGCCCACTCCATCAGTCGCAGAGAACTCTTTGGTTGCTCAGAGTAATTATGACTTAGCTTTTTCAGAAGCATTATGTTCATCTGTTAGCTAGGTATGCTCATATGTTCACATGCAAACAAATCACTTTTTACATGTGCTGTAATGCATATGCTCAGGCCCCTGCATCTGCTTGTTCTGGCCCCAAGAGTCTGCTGTGGGGCTCAGGAACATGAACATTTAATAATCATCTCCTCACTGTTCTGTGACAAGACCACACTTGGAGGAATCCTTGCCTCAGCATGAGTTTTTCTTTGCTCTTTCTGCATTGTTTGTTTATTTTTGAATTGCCCACAGGGAATGTACAGTTAGCAACAGTCAGTTCTGTCAACTGCTTCCAAACTCTCCCTGCTCTCCTCACTAGCAGAAAGGTGTGTTTGGGCTACGAGGGAGAGGGATTAGGCAAGCTGAAAGGTGGGTAGTGGTTCTGGTGGTTCTTCTGACCTTCACCCAGGACTCTGGAGCCGTCAGTCTACCTGCACCCACCACTCCTGCTGAAGGCTTGGGAGTGGCCTTATGTGTCTGAGCCCTCAGAAGCGCAGGGATGGGGCTGTCCTTCATGCCCCAGTTACTGGGGACGTTGTAAGCTGTGACCTAGCACCAGTAGACATGGAGCTACAAAGCATGGTGTGTTGCATTTTTAAAAAAAGACTTTTTAAAAATTTTAATAGTAATCTCTATACCTAGTGTGGGACTCTTAACTCACAATCCTGAAATCCAGAGTTGCATGCTCTACCACCTGAGCCAGCCAGGTGCCCCAGCGTGTTGCATTTATTGGAGGCTTTTGTCTCTCTGGCTGTTGTTAAGAAAATCTCACTCCTAGAGTTCATACATTCCACCAATAAACTGATACATATACCACACTCCCTTTTCTTCTTGTGAAATGAAAGAGAGATTTTGTGAGTTGCTATATGTATATGTGTGTACTTTTATTATTATTATTATTTTTGCTCAGACTCATAGGAGGGAGTAAAAACCGCAACAGCAAGTCTAGTGCATGGATGTGTTTTCTTTACACCCCAGGCCCAGAATACGTGTTCATGAAGTCCTCGATGAATACCCCTGTGCTTCAGATTCTGTAGATGTTGATTAAGTGTTTGAGGAAACAAATGCACGAAGGACAGTCCTTTGAATGAATCTACTGTGATCTCTCAGTTTTGTGACCTTGAGTATCGTATACTCAGATGAACTCTACCTATAGTTCTCTACCTATAGTATACCCAAATGAATGCTGAAGAGTACTGTTCGATGTATATACTGTACCATATGATACCTGTAATATAGATGCACAGTATATATGTTCAACAGTTTACTGTAGCATTAGATTTGCAGGCCATGGAGTCCTGGTGCCCATGTTTGAATCCTGGCTCTATGCACGTGACCACGAGACCTGGAGCAAATGCTTTAATTTTCTAAGCTTTGTTGCTTCTTTCTGAAAATTAGGATAATAAAAGAACCTATCCCATAGGGTTGTTATGAAGTTTAAATGAGAAAAAATCTATGTAAAGCTGTCAACCCTGTGCCTGTAATGTATAAGCACTTGATGAATGGTTGACAGTATTATTATTATTATTATTATTACTATTATTATTATGTACCTAACATTTTGCTTTTGGGGAACACACACCTGTCAATTTCCCCTACCAAAGATGTGCCTTGACTTAGTCGCTGTTGGTCCTACCCTCAAAATTATTCAACCATGTGCCATAAGGCATATGGCACAAAATATGGTGCTCAGAATATCATGGCTTATATATTTTATCTTGCTGGCAAGGATTCTAAAAAGGTTTAAAGCTTAAATTAGAACCCACATGTACGCTGAGTTGGGAGAAGGCGCCATATGCCTCTCCATCTTGTGTGTGGTATGACTGGAAGCCAGAGGGAATGACAACACACTAGTGGCTCCAGCCAAAACTTGAGGCCAGCAGCCTAAATCCAGATCAGGCAACATCTCTGGCTCTTCCAGTTCTGTCAGCTTGTGCATTTGACCTTGACAGCCAAGGTCTGAGCAGTTCCTCTTTGCTTTCTGTCATTAATCAGTCCTGAAGCATCTTCTAAACAGACAGCTTGGTTGGATTGAATAATGTGCCTGTGTTTTCTCATCTGATACAAGCATGAGTCAAACTGGAGCTACCTCCATTGGTGAGCTTGGATATCAGGCTAGTGCAGGATTTTCAAGTGGAGCCTTACCTGAAAATATGTTGCTAATTGGCTGTTAATGTTGTCCTCTTGCTACCATGGTGCCTGTAATTATGATAACCCACTGTTTCAAGTTTTCTATTGCGGTAGAAATTGTTACTGGAGGAGGGGGAGGGATGACATTTACTTTCACTGGTAAGTGAGACCAGATTTCGACTTTGAGTCACTCTTGAGAATTTAGGGGTGGCACATAACAGTGCCTCACAGGAATTTTATCATAGTACAAGGTATTAACCATGCCCCACTTTACAATTGCCATTATTTTTAAAGTTATGAATGTGCCACATAATGCATACTTTATTGGATAGAAAAAAAGCTAATATTGTATAGAAAAATACATAGTTAACTAGAAATGTGGTAAGAGAACAAGAATAATCTGTAAGATTTTGCATGGTGAAATGCAATTTCTGATGCCTTTTACAGTGCTTCAGAGTTTTTAAAGATGTTTTTGTTTAACAAAGTGGAAATTCACGCCAGATAGTTTTCATTACTTACTAAATTCTTCTGGAAATTCATGACAGAGCTTTTCCTGGAATGCAGATATCCTGACTCTCGGTTCTGAGAATTTTCCACTAGATCAATATAACATCCTAATAGATCGTGATTTGAGGAGAGAAGAATCATCTTTTGTAATTAAGCCACCGCTAAGCTGACATAATAACAAAGAAATTAGTCTCGGACTTGGAATTCTGTAAATGATTTCCGAGACAAAATGGCGTGAAACAGTATCCAGGGAGTTGAGGAAGAGGCATGGGATGATGCCATTTAGATTACTTCTGGGCTTGTTTTTCAGCATTGAAAATTTCCATGTTGCATCCTGTTTTCTGTCCCATAGCAATCACTCTGTTTCCCTTTTGCAATTTAGTTGAGAGTATATCATTGCTAGTAATACAGTGAGATTTTCCCAGATCACTTCTCAGGACCAGTCTTTGGATGTTGGGAAAACATTCTCCTCTGTTAACTGTGGGATGATGTGCATTTACCCATGTCCTATTTAGTTGGTGTTGATAGTTCACTAATGGGTGGGGTGGAGATGGGCTTGGCGTTTTGTCCTTTGGAGAAACAGACAGTAAGATGAATAGTGTCTAGTTTTATCTCTTTTTCTTCTAAATTTTAGCTCTTCCTCCTCTCTCATTTCTTCCTTCTTCTCTCCTACCTTTTGTCTCTGTCTTTCCTTCTCTCTCTTACACACACGTGCATACTCATGTACATTTTTACTTGTCCATTAACTAGTATGTTTGTTTATTATTTATTTTTTAAATGTTTATCTATCTTTGAGAGGGTGAGAGATGGAGTGAAAGTGGGGGAGGGGCAGATGGAGAGAGAGACACAGAATCCAAGCAGGATCCAGACTCTGAGCTATCAGCACAGAGCCCGACTCGGCGCTTGAACTCAAGAACTGTGAGATGATGACCCGAGCTGAAGTCAGATGCTTAACTGACTGAGCCACCCAGGCACCCTGATTAACTGGTATGTTTAGTGAGGACTATTAAGCACTTTCTTATAATTGATGGTAGGAAATGTGTGGTACCTGGGTCACACAGACATGGTGCTGAAGAACCAAATTTATTTCCTGATTCTGCCATGTACTAACTGGGTAGCTCTGGATATGTGCTCTAGGCTGTGTCTGTTTTGTAATATATAAATCAGGAATGTTAATAATGCCTTTGTCATAAGGTGGCTAGAATGCTTTACTTAGATTATACATAGGAATTGTTTAGCACAGAGGCTGATGCATTAAAAGCTTTGAGTAAGCATTGTTTATTATCATTAATAGAAAGCATTTTCATTCGATTCCATCTCAAGGTGCAGGACTGAAGCTAACATCTCCTAAGAGACCTGCAATCTTTAAACAATGTATCCTATTTAAATTGAATTAAAAGTCTTCACTTGGTGCATTGGAACTGGTATCCATTCTGCGTGAAATATTTCAAATGTTTATCTTTGTTTTGTGAGGAAATGTGTAATTAAAGCCATTTTTTATTTACCTTCTTAAGATGCATCTCTAATTCTCTAATGGAGTTAATGATTTCAGTGGTAGTGAGTCCTGTTGGTGAGGCAGTTTTCCACCCCATCCTCTTACCTTTTCTTAGAACACCTCATCCAAGCCTTCACTGGGTCTCCCAAGAGACGGAAGATCCCTTCAATGGCAATAGTTGATTTAACTGATGAAGAAGTGAATGGAATTGGCTGATCAGATTTTCTCTTCCTTGACAGTTAAGAATTTTGACACATTCCAACGTTCATATTCTTAAAAAAATTCACTGAGAAGGGTAATAGGAAATGGACTTTAGGAACAGGGGCTACATTAGATCAGTAAATACACATCACTATTTACTGGCTTAGTAACCTAGAACAAGTCATTTTATCCAGAGAACTTCATTCCCACCATTTGCAAAGCAAGATTAGTAACAGGGGCTACCTCAGAAAAATGAAGAATAAACATAGGAAGGCAGGTGAAGCATTGAGCAGTAACTTGGACACATAGTTAGGTGCCAAAACATTTTGTATTTTATTCAGCCCTTAACCGACCACTGTCTGGGAATTACTTATTCTTACACTAAAACCACCCATTCCTTTGGGCAATTTCAAATGTTTTCTTTTCTTTTTTATCTTCCCTATCTGATTTGACATTGCAAATCATTTATTTCTTCTCAAAGCTCTGTCCTCCATTGATTCCCTGGTACACTTCCTACCTCTTTGCCTAGGTGTTTTGTTTGTTTGCGTGTTTTGTTTTGTTTTGTTTTGTTTTTGCCTTTTCAATGCCTCCTCTTTTTTGTTCTTACCTAAGTGAAGTTGCTCTCCAAGGTTCTGACCTCACTTCTGTTCCGTTTTCTCATAGACACCAGCTACCATTTCTTGAGCACTTACTTGGCCCTGGTAATATATCAGATGCTTTGCATACGTTTTCACTTAACACTCCAAACAGCTCAAGAAGCAGGCATCATTGTTCCCTTCTTCAGATGAGGAAATTGACTCTCAGAAGAATTGACTAAACCATGTAAGCTAACATAGCTGTGTAAGGGAGTAGATCAGGAGTTTGCACCCAGAATTCCAAAGCTTATATTTCATTACCACTGCACTAGAGGAAGCCATGTGTTAGATTTTTGCCTCTTCCAGGTTACTAGCTGTGTTATTTTGAATAAGTGATGTAGTGTGGCCTTAGTTCCATAATCTATAAAATCAGCATGATAATACCTATCTTTCAGTAGGGTGTGTGTGTGTGTGTGTGTGTGTGTGTGTGTGATTCAAATCACTTATGTAGAGCATTTAGCATGTAGTATGGAACATAGAAGACAATAAATAAGTCCAGTCTGTTATTAATAACAAATAATTAGCTTTCCATTCTGAAAGATTTCATTTTGGTTTCATGAATGTGACTTTAAAAACTGAACCTATCCCAAATTTGAATTATTGCCTAACTAGATCCATGAAACTGGAAATAGAGAAATAACGTACAATTCTAGCAATATCAACATTATTATTTTCATTTTTTTCCTGATGCTGTCATCTTGTTATTTGTGCTGTTTCTTAGAATAATAGAATTTATTCAAGCAATTTATCCTTAATACAAGTGATATAAATGTGACTATGCAGTACTTATATATCATGCTAATAATGTCTGGTTCATCTTTTTTCTCTCTCTTTACAAATGGAGACATTGATTTCCTACCCTGTCCTGTCTTTTATTGCATTTTCTGCATTGAGGTCATCTCTGTTTACCACCTACACTGGATTCCAAAAGCTGAAATGATGTTTAACACTGTCCAACAACATTTTTAAAAGCATCTACCATGTGCTTTCTTCAGCACTGTATATATTGCAGTGGATTAAAGGAGGAGCAAACGTATATTTACTCTCCCCAGCTATAAGTTAAATGTGTTAAAAATATGCACCTGCTGAATGATTTAAAGACAAATATAGACCTTTATGTTGGGAGCTTCTGAAATAGTGTTAGTTATATGCATGCATGTTAAAATATGTGGACATTACCCATGGTCTCATTTTTTTTACTCTACACTCTCTAGGTAACCTCCTTCAATCTGTTTTTAGTGTCCAAATATACCTTGATGGCTTTCCAAAATATTTCTAACTCCAAATGTTTCTTCTGAGCTTGAGACTCCTATTTCTTCATCTACATCTCCAATTGGCCCCCAGCCATGAGTATCCTCTGGACGCTTTATTTTTTATTTTATTTTTTATCTTTTAAAAAAATTGTTTTAACGTTTATTTATTTTTGAGAGAGAGACAGACAGACAAACCGACCAACCATGAGCGGCGAAGGGGCAGAGAGAGAGAGGGAGACACACAATCCGAAGCAGGCTCCAGGCTCTGAGCGGTCAGCGCAGAGCGCAACATAGGGCTCAAACCCATGAACCATGAGGTCATGACCCGCGCCAAAGTCCGACACTTAACCGACTGAGCCACTCAAGTCCCCCTTCCCTGTACACTTTTAATTCATTACGTCTGAAATGAAATCAACACCCACCGCTTTGCCTACCCACACCAATCTTCAGTGCCTCCTCCACCTTGCTGAATCACACATGCATTTCAGCTTACCTATGTTGGAGACCTGTAATCCAGCAGTGAATTGTCTTATCATCTCTGCTCCACCTGAGCACAATTCATCATCAATTCTTATCAAGTAATGTCTCTCTTGTTTCTCAAACTTGACCTGGCCTCTCTATTTTTTGCAAAGATAAAACCATATAATACCAGCAATAGAGAAGCAAGATCAACCTGTTTGGTTGATGCAGGAAGATTTGTGGGAATAGACGTTACAGCACTGATTTTCATTGCGCTTCAGGCAGACTTTCATGGGCGAGAACCAGGGTGAGAGAGTGACTGCAGAAGGAAAACAATCCAGCTAATTTGGGTAGATAAAAAGAAGAAAGAATCAGCAAGACTTGATGACAAGCTAGATTCAAGGGAAGAAACTGTAGACAGGAACAATTTTCAAACGTGTTCAGGATATTGTATGTTTTGTTTGTGCCTTTATGAATGAATTTTAAGAGAGGTCTTGTTTTAAAGTTAAGGGAGAAGGGTATCTGGGTGGCTCAGTAGGTTGAGCATCTGACTCTTGGTTTCGGCTCAGATCTGGATCTCATTGTTCGTGAGTCTGAGCCCTGCATTGGGCTCTGCGCTGACATTGTGGAGACTGCTTGGGTTTTTCTCTTTCTCTCTCTCTCTCTGCCCCTCCCATCTCTATCTTTCTCTCTCTCTCTCTCTAAATAAGTAAATAAAGTTTACAAAATAAAGTTGGGGGGGGGGCTCTTTTTAAGAGGTTGAAATAGAGGACAGTGAATGCTTTTGGGGTGGGTCATCTTTGTGGAAATTGTGACCTTGCGCATGTGCATTAATCACTGCAGGACTTAAGTCATCTTCTGAAAATGAAGGATTTGGATTAGATAATTTCTAACATTTTGGGCTTTTGGGTAGCCGGAGTTTTATGATTAGGAACTTGGAGGAAAAGTCTAACAGTTAAAAGTTGGTGCTGATGGATTCAGAGAAGAATTGGGTTGAATTATATTTGGAACTAAAGTGTACCCTTGCTGAAATCTAGAATAATAATGAGTCTGGTATTAATATAGTCTGGCTTAAGTGTAATACTAATATAAACAAAATTATATTGTGAGAAAATGATGTTTATAGAGTACACCATCAAGATGAGCTCTAGAAAGGGGAAACTAAACCTTGTCTAAATAGTTTTTTTTTCTCCCAATTGTCACCTCTTTTTTACATTATCATTATGTTTTCCAGGCTGGCAGATGAATCTCAAAATCTGCTTCTGATTGAGTTTTTTCTTCTTTCTCTGATAGAATATGTATTTTTTTCATTTATAAAAGGCAAATAGATCATGGGGTTTTCTTATGAGGCAAAGAAATAAACATTGCAAAAGTTTCTATGCTCAATTCCAGTTTCTTATTGAAAAAAATTAATATAAATGAAAAATATTCATTTACTTTTTGAACAAAGTTTTATCACGGATCTCTTACTTGGGAGTAAATACTCCTTAAAACAAGCTAAATGTGCATCCTTAATAATTTAAAGTCAGAGAACCAGCCATGTGTAAAATAGGTGTGTGTTCACATAATTGACTACAGTATTTTGCTACATGGTTAAATGCATGATTTCCCCTAATAGAATGCCATTGTGGTCTACATCACATTTTCTAGTTCATAAAAGTCAAATGAGCTGTGACCATAGTCTCCCAAACTTAATGGAAAGTTCATTTTGTGACTTCTGAGTTTAAATTGTGTCTTTCTAGGATGAATCAATAGATTTAAAGCACATTAATGGATCACATCACCAAAAGGTCTAATCCTGAGTGACTAAAATGGTAGATCTAATTCAGATTTATTGCTTTTCTAGCACGATGGACTAAAAAGTCTTTAATCTCTGTAATAATATAATGGATTTGAATTAACTAAATAATCCTCACCTGATGCACATCATTTAAGTTGTCTACATATTCACCTGGCACTGTGCTTTTCAAACTTTTTAGGGGAGGGATGTGGAGTGGATGGGATGAATCTGTGAAATCTACCAAAGAAGTAAAACCGTATGTCAATAGAGACTTGAGGTCTCACAGTACATTTTGTTTCCTGTGTGGGATGCTTGCTAGTACAACAAATTTATACACTGCTCTGCCAACACCCTTAACCACAGCTACCTATCAGAAGGTTATCAAGGCTAGAACAAAAACATATAAGTTATGTCCTGGACTGTGCAAACACTCTTGAGCACGGCCATAAACTATGGCAGCAGTGCTCACCAACACCAAACCATCCAGGAATTTTGACCTTGGAGAAATGGCATGGGTCAGCAGAGATGGCCAGGCCCAGAGATGGCACCATTTAGAAAATACAAATGAAGATGTTCAGAGGGTGCTGGCAATAAGCTTCTGGGAGGACACCATTTGAAGGGAAGTCAAATTGTTCTGTTATCTCAGGGAACACCTTGATAGTGAAAGACAGTAGAAGAGCATGAGGCTCCCTGATACTTCCAGAAAGATGAATACAGTGTATTTGTATTAGAACTACTGCCTCCAAAACAGTCAAAATCTTCCCTAATGTCAAGAGTGAATGGTCTTTTTGCATTCCTTTGTTCAACCCTTTTCATTGTATGCCCCCAGAGAGTGCAATTTTAAGAATCGGTAATGTAGTAGAGTTACCTGATATGAAAGGGAAACAATATCAAGTGATATGGTGATTCCACCTGCCCTTTCTCTTAGCAAGAGCATGTACCACCAGTTTTTCTGTAACATGACATCTGTGTTCCTAAAAATCACCCGTCTGTGTAAAGTCATGCGATAAATACCACAGGGCTTATGGGGAAAACAGGATCACAAGCAACTTCATCAGTGACACATTACAAAACAAGTAAACAAACAATAAAAGATAGGAACTTGATTAAAACAGCGCAGTTTTACATGTGTTAAATGATTGAAATCCATAAATGTTATAATAAAGCTGGCAGTTTAATTCAGAGATCAGACGTTTTCTTGTGGAAGTGGTCACCAGAAGGGTTGCACCTTTTGAGTTACCGTGAAGTGATGGAAAGAAAGAGGTCTCTGAAACCAGATAGAAACTTACGGCATGACTCATAACATGTGCTGTGAATGGGGTAGCAGGTAGGTGTTTGAGGTATGTGTTTGTGTGTCTGATTGTATATTTCTGTGCAGCTCATTTTCAACTGGGTGGAGTTTTCTGTGTTAACCTAGTGTTTTTCACAGATGAAATCAAGCATGAGTAAATGTGAAATCCACATTATGCCCAAATTGTTCCCTGCTATATCTGTTCATTGGAATGCATTTGCGTTTTCAAAACAAGCATTGTGGTAGAAATGACAGTTCCTACGAGTGAGCATGACATGGGAGGTAAATACTGGAAGTCCTCTTGGTTATTTGGTTCCCACTGTGAACATTTCCAAGAGTATTGCATGTAAGGAAGAATACATATGATTCTCCGTATTTATGACCTTAATGCAAGCCAACCACTTCCTCTTGTGCTCAACTGAGTAAAAAAAAAAAAAATATGTTCTGAGTTGGAAGAAAAACATGGCTGTGTCAGATCATTAAATCGTTTCCAGGGTGGCTCCCTACTAACAAAGGATGTGTTTGACTTCATTGGATATTTTCCCTTGACACATTTACTCACAACCTAACTTTTATTGGAGGACCGCTTATCTCATGTATCTCATGATATCATTTTATTCCAACAAGCAAAAATTGTCTAGGAATGTTGGGTCACTCTGAGAGATCTGCCTTGTGTTTTGACTATTTGTTGTTGCTATGGGACCCTGTGATCTTTGTGTCAGCCTTAAAGGAATTTTGAGGTTATTCAATTTATCTGCCTTATGTTATAAAGGAGGATACTGAGTTAGAGGGAAAAAGAACTTTCCTAAAGAACATAAGTGGAAGGCAGTTTGACAAACATGTCAGAATATAACTTTAGAGCTTTCTAAGGAAATGCCTGTAGAATTCCTATTGGATCAGTTTCTTTTACCTGTTGTGTTACAGGTCTGTTCCTGACCATGAATACACAGAAAAGTCAACTTTCATTGTGGCATCAACTTTGTTATTTCTTTTATGGTCATGAATGGCTGACAGGCCACCAGCCAAAATAGTATGCATAATTTTATTTTTTCATCTAGTTATTTGTTTCCTATGTATAATTCCTAAACTTATCCTAATAGGCACAGAGAGAAACTCCACAGTTTTTCCTGTTACTGTTAATGCTGGTGATACTCAACTTTTAGCTCTCCTCCATACACACCTACTTCATATTATACCAAATTCTCCTCAAAACAAGTTTTTAAAGCTTTAATTTCTCCCATGATACAGTTGGGAAAATGGAGATACAGAATTTGGTCTTAGGTTAAGTCGTTTCATAAGTCAGTGTTGTGGCCAGATCAGCATCGCCCATCTGACTACCCATTCAGATATATTACTAAAAACACTGGGGAGCAAATGTGTTGGGGAATTCACATTTGTTCTGGTTTATTCTAAAAAGTCCTAGTAACTTTAGAACCCATTAGGAACTTGGAAAAAAAAATCTATTAAATAAAAATAACAAAATCTACCCAACTACCCAAAACAGACCAAATCACAGTTTAACTGAAGTTGGAACTAATATTCTTTGGAGGTATTTGGATCTCAGCATAAAATTATGTGTAGCACAGTGATGGGGGAGCATATGACATTAGGGGATAATTTGTGGGCATATCTACAATGTATTTAAAATATGAGCCATTTATGAGGGGAAAAATAGATTATCAAGTTGAGATATTTTAGAATGTATGTGACATTAGTGGGTTGATTTCTTTATATTGTTGTTAATTGAGTTGGATGGCCTCATTTGACAATAGATGCCTGTTGTCAGTGTATTGTGGATATGCGTGTGTGGGTGTCAATGTGCACACATGTGTTTCTCATAAACCCTTAACCTTCCACAAGGAGGGCATTCCAAAAGAAAGAGATGAAAGAAAATGCATAAATGCACGATAACACATGATTAAGTTTTGACCCCATAGATTGTTAACCTTCAAAGCTAACTCTGCAGTAGCACAATATTATTAGCAATAAAAGGAATTTGCTTTGCCCTTTTTTAAATTACCATAAACCGATTGACTGAGACAGAATGATGTTAATATTTAAGAAGTAGGACACTAGATTCTATTATCTCAGAAGCTCTGTCACCAGGCCCTCTCTGTAGTCCTGTTATCTAATTATTGGACTTAAATTGCATTAGTGTGCTAGCAATTTGTCTACCACTGGAAAAGTAATTGACATTTGGGTTACTGCTTCATATTTGGGAGACTTGCTAGCTAGTTCCGAAGAGTCCTCTTCTGTCAGGGCAGATTAGCTTAATGTTGCCTAGAAGAAAGGGAAGCTCTGTGTTTTAAGGTATGCTGCCTCGGTAGCTGGTTGCAATTTGGTATTAAAATTTCGGTTCTGTATCAAAGCTGATAAGTCACCTGAGATGAAATTGAACAAGGTTGTCGTGACAAAGTAATTAATGGCATTTTTTGACTTTCAGATGACTTTAGGGGAAGCACACTTACTCTGTTCGTCTGCTTCTGCTGCCATGTTTATAAATATGTATGCACATTTACAAAACATCTTTAACTGTTGTCAGATGTTTTTGCGGGCTCCAGATTTATGGTTCCTCTGAATTAAACAGTACCAGGTACTCTTGGTATACTGTTCTGATTTGGCAGTGACAGTAAAGGCAGCGACTTTCCATAATATTTCAATCATATGGCTGCTTTTGACACGACACATTGTTGATAGGCACTTTTCTCTCTCCTTTTATCTTTTTCTTCGTGTAAAAGTGTGCTCTGGTTATATTATTTCTATGCTTTTTTCTGCTTAACAGTTTTGGTTTGTTTGAGAAGACAGGGATGGGTATTAACAAATACTCTGCGTTTCTCTTTGGAGAAGCACCTAAGAGATCAGTCCAGTCTTTGACAATGTGGCAAACATATGTGGAATAAACAGATTATTTGGCTCCTATAACCAATTTGCCTGCGAATAATGGTTTTCTCTCACATGTCTCGAGACTCTCTGGAGTAATCTGGACAACAGAAAATAGAAGTGGCCAGTTTTCTTTAATTTGAAAACTAAAGGTGGCACCTGAATGTATTCAAAAATTGAGGAAAAAAAGGTGGTATTTCTCTTTTAAGGCACAGGTCAAATCTGCTTTTCCACAACATTCCTTGCTAAGTCACTTCAACCTCTTCTGCCTGGCTCTCTGTACTCATTTCACTGGCGTCCTTTCAGTCCCATGAGCAAGCCAAGCTCCTTCCTGCTGCCAGGAACGCTCTTTTTTTTTTTTTTTTTTAACTCTTTGCCAGCCTAGTTCCTTCTCATCCTTTAGGAACCTGATAAAACATCACCTCAAAGGGTCCTTCTTTATTACCTTCTTCTCTGTCTCAGTTACTCTCCATCCACCATGATTGCTTCTTTGTCAGTATTTGGTACAATACACAACTAGTTTACACAGAAGAAAAAGGAATTTCTATTCCTTTTCTTCATCTGCTTTCCTCATTAGATCATAGGCTCCATGGGGCAGAGGTATGATCCCTTTCACTTGCTGCTCTAGGAACCAGCAGTATTAGATGCTCGATATTTATGCTGAATGCGTTACTAAGCCCTCCCCCAATTTCAGCCACAGCACCTTTTTCAGCTTTTGATTTTGAAATAATTATAGACTCACAAGAACTTGCAAAATTAATCCAGATTGTTTCCCATACCCCATCCCAGTACAATATAACATGGATGGCAGGAAGCCACAGTGTTTTACTTTTCTTCTCCTTTTTCTGTAAAAGACAGAAAGAAAAATGACATTTTCAGGTACACTTACATCCCATCGTATGCACTTGTGTAAGGGGTACATTTAGATGTGTTTTGACCAGCATTCATGTGACCACCACCATCACTTTGCCTTTCTTTTAAGCTAACAGTGATCTCAGTAGGCAGCTCCCATTCATTTAATTTAACCCTTTGCCATTTTATATTTTATACTAGGAAGTTTTCTCTTCCCCCTCCCCCCATGCTCCCTTAATGAAATTTTTAAGCACATGGATTTGAGTTTTGGAGGTTTTTTGTTTGTTTTTGCATATGTAGTGTTGGTGAATGCGTTATAATGTACTTAATTCCTAAAATTCTTAAAATACTTAATTGAAATGTCATCAGAGACCTCTTCTTTCTAAGTTGGTGCATTCGTTTAGGGAAAAAAAAAAAAAAGATTAAAAAGTAAAGTGTTCCTGCCTCACATAGTGTTTGGAGTTGCTTGGAAGTTTTCCCAGGACAGATTTTAGCTATGACTCCACACACACCCGCCAAACAGGTCTGGCTTGGGTTGTCCATTAAAACAAACCCTGCTGCTGATGGATTATTTAGTATCCTCACCTTTTTCCTTCAGCCTTTGGATGCTGTTAGAGGCTTCCAAGGCTCGCGTTGTTCAGTGGAGCATTCTGCATAAGGCACACCTTTTCTTTTCTTCCCCAAGAAATGGCAGTTAATGCATTCTATAGAAAGCTATAAATGAGGCTGATAAAATTATCTAGCAGCCCAAAGGTTGCTGCACTCGTTCATCTCCACATAATTCAGAAGTTAAATGACAAGATTAGGGAGAGGAGGCAATACGTTTGACAGGAAAATGTTACCTGGAATGATGAAAACCAAGGGTGGTGGTGTTTTTTATCCAGTTTTGGGGGGAGGTTGTTAAGAGAGGGTTAAAGAAGAAGAGTTGGTTCAAGGAGAAATTATTCTCTAAAAGTGTTCTCTTGGGGCCAAAGCAGTGCATTACCCTAAGAAGTAGGTTGCCATATACTCATAATTATTTGCATCATGAATGATAGTGCCCCTACCACTTGATGAGGAGATTATAGGAAGGTGACAGTAGAGATGAAGTTTTCAATAGTCAGTCTGAATTTTTAGTTTACTTCATGAATTTGTTTCTTTAGAGGGATATTATAGTCAATGTCTCTTGGGATAAATATATATTTATATATTATATATTATATGTAATTAATACATTATTCATATAATATAAATTTCATATATTTTATTATATTGATATAAACATATAATATATATGTGTATTTATATGAAATGTAACAGTTGATTTCGTTTCTACTCATAGAACCTAAATAATATATACTAATAATATATAATAAAAATATATCATAATATAATTTATTATATAAAGAGTTATATATTATATAACAGTACAGAGTATAATCCCATTTTCATAAAATTAATCATTTAATTTTAATCATTTAAAATTAAAATTTAATCACTAATTAATCATTTAAAGATTAATCATTTAATCATTAATTAATCATTTAAAACTTTTCTAAAGCACTAGTACTAAAGTATATTTCTAGATGATAAGATATGGTGTATTTAAAATATTTTTTTCTTTTTTATACTTGAGCTTTGCTTAATTGTGTGTGTGCGTGTGCGTGTGTGTGTGTGAAAATAAATATCTGTTGCTTTGAAAGAAAAGAATATGATCATTAAAAAGAAAGCTACTTCTGGGATGGAGGTGAACCTTAATGATGTCTTCATTTATTTATTTACTCAACAAATGTATTTTGTGCCTACAGTGTCTGGTACTTGACTAGACATTTAGTAGAAGGTGAAATCCACTGGGTTTGCTCCTTTGGAGCTTATATCCCCATCCTAGGATTAGGGACCCCTTATAGACACTGTTTTCCCTCGTTCATCTCACAAAGTGCCTGGTATAAATCAGTCCACAAATGTCTGCTGACTGTGTCATGAGGAAATATTCACATAGTTGTGCATGGTTGGGCATACTTTATTTGGTTTGCCATGTTTGTAATTCAGTTTAATTGCCATTGCTTTAAAGAGTCAGGACTATTCACAGTACCAAAGTCTGAATTTCTGGATTTTCATGAAAAGTTGGAATCTCTGGCACAACTAGATTCCCATCATGTCAAGGCAATGATTGATGTTGAGTTACTGCTGCCTCCTTTGATTGAGGCATGTTCTGTTCTCTTTTCCCTAGGCCCCATGACGCCCTATAGTATTTCCCCTACAGTGAGGCTCAGTGTTTATCACCAGGCCGTTTATCCCCTGGCATAATTTGGACACTTTCGTCACTTTTCTGACCCAGCTGGCCTACTATTTGGAATTTTTTTTCCCATTTATCTTATGACCTTGAAGAGGAATTATGCAGATGTTTGTAGTATAAAATTGTAAGTCTTTCAAAGGTTTTTGAGAAGGGGTATAGACAGCTTAGAAAGTGTTTCTTGGGGCGCCTGGGTGGCTCAGTCAGTTAAGCGTCTGACTTCAGCTCAGGTCATGATCTCACAGTCTGTGAGTTCGAGCCCCACATCAGGCTCTGGGCTGACAGCTCAGAGCCTGGAGCCTGCTTCAGATTCTGTGTCTCCCTCTCTCTCTCTGCCCCTCCCTGCTCATGCTCTGTCTCTGTCTCAAAAATAAATAAAAAATATTTTTTTAAAAAAGTGTTTCTTCCTTCACAGAGTGAACTAAACTGGAAAGGGGACCCGTCTTAGCATTTACATTACAAGCTGAGCAGTTCCTTTTCTCATAGGGAGTTGGGTTGGTGTAAAGCTGCTAGAGGATGTGGAGGCATCTTCACAAACAGTGCGAAGTACGTACGAAGATGGGCCACATTTTGTGCCACTGGCCAGCTGTCCACCCGCAGTTAGCCCTTGGGGTGTCCGTTATGTTCCCGTGGACTCTCTGGACTTCTGTTGCATCAACAGAAGCCCCTGCTTACCTGTAGGGAAACTTAGCAAGAAATTAAGAACGCAGATCAATTGTTGTGTTTTCTTAGTTTGAGTGGAACCTAATGCCATCTTGTCTGGTATATATAATCTTTCTGGTATGAGAGGGAAGGCAAAACAAGCCATTTGCTGGTAAAGCCAGACATTACTAAAACTTTGAAACCTTTGACCATACAGGTGTATGATGCATCCACCCACACCGACTTTTCCACCTTCCTCCTGCCCTTTCTGCCCTATGGTTCAACCCCCTTTTTTTCCTGAGATCTTCCCAACTATCGAGGAAGTTGAGATTACAAGGCAGGAGCAAGCCATAGGCACTGAATGATTCAGTTATTCTGTTGTTTAGAAGTAGAGTGTGAACCAGGTGGTATCTTAGGTCCTTCTGGCCTGAGACTGTGTTTCAGCTGCTCTTCTGTATTTGGGCAGAAGGAATCCATAGACACATGGTGTGAATGTCTGCCCTCCAGTTCTCATTAGCTCCATTGCTTCACTCTTGCCCTGTCCATACAGATTCCTGTTAGACTCTACTCAGGAGGGTCAGTCCACCTGCTGTTGATGGTGGCAAGAACGTGTATTTCTGTCCTTTTGGGCTTTTCAAAAGAAAATATTATTTAAAGGATTTTATTTTCTTTTTCTGATAGAAACACTGCAAAGTTAAAACCTTTACCAAGGTCTAATAATAATCCTGGATTCTTAAAGGTGTGGGCACAGACTTTTCAACTGTCTAGTCCTCATTAAGTATTGCAATGGAGGAAAAATATCTCTTTCCTCCCCCCTTCTAAGTTCTCAACTGGAACTCCCACGACAATAGACAGACTGACAAGAGGAAAGCATATGGATTTATTTAATAAAAGTTTTATGTGACATGGGAACCTTCATAAGGAAATGAAGACTGGGAGAATGGTTACACATGAGTGTTTTGATGCTATGTTAGATGCAGAGTGGAGAGTCATGGGAGGACATGATGGGACAAAGGGTGTGGGCTGAACGTAGTGAACTGGGGGAACGTAAAAGGCCCGTTCATCCAGATTCCTGTCTGTGTCCCTCTGTCTTTGGAGATACGGATGCTCTTTTCCTCTGCTCCTCTCACAGGAGAATTTGATGGCCTGCTACAGGGGAGGGTCAGAGAATCTTTGTAGCACAACTGGACATATTCAGTATGCTAAAGGTACCCTCTTTTGGGGCAGCGAGTCCCGAACCCTCCTGTCATTGTGCAGGAGCTCTCATGGGACTGGGTCAGTTGTACAGTTTGACCTTCTCTCAGGACAACCCAGGGCCTGTTTCTGTTTATTTCTTTCAAGATGCCTTCTATTCCAAGTCCACGTTTGAGACATTTACTGTTACAGGAAAGACTGCACCAAGTGAAAGGAAGATCATCCCTTCGGTTTTGACACTCAACTAGACGTATATGGCACCTGGGCAACCTGCTTATATTACAGATCGAGGAAGATCTTAGACTCTTACTCCAGGGAATGTGGCCTAATGGCATACTTGGGGAACTTGCCGCGTTCCGTTTCCATGGAATCGAAGCTCTCCCTTTTTGCCAGTGCCTCAGTTCTATCAGTGGTTGAGCTTCTGTGATTATTAGAACTGATTTTGGCTACAAGTGACAGAAAACTTGAACAACAGTGATTTTAGCAATAGACCGACCTCCCTCTCTCTCCAAGCACACTGACATAGATGCAGGTTTCCTTTCTAGTGCAGATTTCCTATCCTCCAGAATATATAACATATCATAGAGTCTAAAAATATGTAAGATACACACTACCCAGTATTTGAAATTACATAGATATGTAGATGTGTGTGAATAAATTTCATGAATAAAATAAATATTCACTGATATGATAAAGGAGTAATCTGTTGGGGTTTTATAAGTAAAGATTACCACACAGAAGGCAGATTTTAAAACTTTTTTTTTTAACCGAAGAAACATGTACTGTATTTTTACTCTGGAAAAAAGAGTAAGTAAAAGAGGCCAATAATAAAGAAATATCTCTGTTATTAATGGGGAATTGAAGAGCCACCTACTTAGAATAATCATTTTACATAATGAAGCAGACCTGAAAGGCCTTTCTTATTAAGAGTGAAATATGCTAATTTTATATTCACCGCTGTGGTCAACTGAAGACATCCCTGAGTTATGACCTTTCAGCCTTTAAAAAATTTGGTCACCTCTTATGAGCCAAAATGTAGCTCATTTTGGACTTAAATCCTCAAAATGTAAGTCATGTCCCTGACTGCCTTTTTGGTTTATCATGATGTATTTGAATTTAGATACTGAAAGTTTGTATGTTGATTTTTCTCTTTCATTACATAATGTATCTTTTGGGGGGAGGTAGCTTAATCAGCCATTCCTTGAACCTTAAATTACTCTTTTCTGGGGGCCCTGTAGAGTGCTCTCATGTTTTGCTTATATTGTATTGGTGACTTCAGTGGGTCACAGAAGTCTCTGAAGCTTCCCTCAGCCCTTTTCTGGTAACACTAGTGTGATGTACAGCCTGCATTGTGGAAAACCCCCTAGGCAGCCTCATCAGCTGCTTTTGAACTCCCAAGGTGGACTCTTGCTGCTTTGACATTTTACCACGACTGATGATGGTGGTGCCAGCCCTGTGCTCTGAGTACTTCTGAGTTGTCAGTTATTGCTGAAGACTTGCACAAACAGTATCAATTGCTTATGACACATATATAAACCATATATGAACCTTGAAGCTGTTAGGCTATGGTCTTATTTCAACTTGATGAGGAGAAGAGCTATCAGGTAGTTTCAGTGTTTCTGTGCTCTAAGCGAGGACCAGAACCCAGGGAAGTCATTGCGAGTCTCTGTGTGAATCTCATTGACTTTGACCTCTCCCCACCCTTTTGTCAACTGTTCTAAACTTTCTTATGCTAAGGCTTATTCAGCCAGAATTTCTCAGCCTCGGCACTATTGACAAACTGGGCTGGATAATTCTTTGTAGGGTTGGGGAGGTAGGGGGAGGCTGTCCTCTGTATTATGGGATTCTCTGCTTTCTACCCACTAGATAGCAGTAACACCTATTCTCCTGGTTGTGACAACCAGAGTGTCTCCAGATATTGTCAAATGCCCCTGGGAAGCAAAGCCACCCCTGGTTGAGAATCATTGTTCTAAGCTGATGTCCCGTCCATCTCTCAGACCTCTTACCATCCACCGCCATACTTGTTCCTTGTAGTTCAGTAACATGGTGGTTTCTGACTCCTCAAATGGGTCAGGCTCACTCCCTCCCTCCTTCCCTGGCTCACTCTCGTCCTCTCTCGTTCTCTCTCTCTCTCTCTCTCTCTCTCTCTCTCTCTCTCATGCTTTTCTTTCCCTTAACCACCACCCCCATCTCTGGGGGTATTCTTCAGGGCCTTTAATGTGCTAATGTGTGTTAGGAATCCCTAAGGATGAAAGATAGAGTGGTAGGGGACTGAGATTAAATGATAGTGATAGACTGCATCTTTTCCTACATTTATTTACTTGGCTCTGCACTTTCCCCCACCCCCCACACATGAAACATCTCTTTCGAGACTAGCAGTTATACACATAGATATTAAAAACCTTCCATTTCTTTCTTTCAAGATGCTGTCTCCTTCATGTAGTCCTGTTCTCATCCTTAGGCTGGAAGGGATGGTTTTCTTCCTCCTCTAGATTTTTTTAGCACACTTTTGCCCCTCTGTCCTTAAGACTGTTGATCCTTATGGTGATCCTGGGGGGGGGGGTACGTCTTATTCCCCAGGTGCACGTAAGCTCTTTGAAAGTAAGTATTCTGCCTCATTCAGCCTGACGTGCTTTCTTGCATATAGAAAGGGGTACACAAATATTCCAACCATTTGACTATGTTTATAACTCGAGATGAAATTACTTGCTATGATACCCATGGGTAGGATCCATAGGTGATCATAGCAGAGTAAAATGTAGAGATAATTGTCAAATTAAACAAAATTTTTTAATGTTTTTTTGAGAAGGTCAGGGGAGGGCAGAGAGAGAGAGGGAGACACAGAATGCAAAGCAGGCTCCAGGCTCCGAGCTATTAGCACAGAGCCCGACGCGGGGCTCGAACTCATAAGCCGTGAGATCATGACTTGAGCTGAAGTCAGACACTTAACCGACTGAGCCATCCTGGCGCCCCTAATTCTCAAATTTTAAAGATAAAAAGCATAAATATTTTAGGCACCTCAAAGGCAGAGGTGACATGGTTCATGTATTTGTATCTCCTCTGTGGTTCCCTGGAAAGGAATAGGCACAAGTGAACATACTGGTTGAAGGAACAGATTCTGTTTGATAGTTCCAATGTTCTCCAACCTTATTCGCCCCATCTCTTCATCTGAGCTGCGGAAGCAGTAAGAGAGCTACTGGCTTTATTTGGCTTACTCTTTTCTCTTGATTAGCCTCTGCTGGAGATGTTGATGAGTTACAGTTTCAAACTCAGGAGTGAGCAAAAGCCAAGTATCTGACACATTCAAATGGTAACTGGAATTTTATTTTCTCTTTTTCTAGCATAGACAGACATTCTTTCTGGTTACAGTCCCTGATCCAACTTTTGTTAGTGCCTTTTTATCTTCTTTGTCTAGTATGCTTGAAACTGAAAAGCAAATTCTTTCTTTCTCCTACATCCATGCCCCTGAATGATTTATATTTTTAAATGCGGCTTTACTTGAATGTTGACCTTCTGAAAAGTTTCCCTCTTTCACCCCCCCCCCTTTGGAAGCTCTTCTTTGATAACCAGTCTGGTCTTCTGTTCTTTCCACTTTCCTTCTGACTATTCACCTTTTGCCCACTTAAACTGAAGCCCTTTGGTGTCTGCTTGGAATTCTGGCAGTTCAAGTTCAAAAGAAAGCCCTCTTGAGGTAACCTGTTCTGACATATCCACATCTTAACACAAAGCTTTGCTGGATTAATGGCTTGGCTAAAAACGTCTCTCTGCTTTAGTCATGTTCACCTCTGTGTATGAGGGTAGCATTCTGTCTATTCATTTGGGGGATTCTTTTTTTTTTAATAGAATTTTTCTGAATCTAGAAACAAGTGTTATTTTATCGAATGTCCCACTTTCAAAGGTATATTGTAGAACAGAAATGTTGCCAAAGCGGTCTGAACACTATCATATTTCCTTTATTTGAACATGCAAGCGTTTTCCACATTTTAACTTTTTTGAAATGGGGTAAGCTTTTACAAAGTTGATGTTTCATACAGTCTCTGTGCTCTCTTGGAACTGAGAAAATGTGATAATAAAACATTATAATACTAATAGGACACTGCGGGGATTAGCCCTTATGAGGGGAATACCAGAAAAAAATGGGAAGAGGAAGGAATTGATTTGCAGGTTGTCTCTCCTCCCCATCCCTTTCTCTCCACAAGCTGCCTGGGTACCATGCATGTCTGGACTCTGGGCACACCCCTGGCCCTTGACACTGCATGTTAGCACTATCTGAGGAACCTGCTTGTCTCCTTGAGGTCATGGACTCTCTTTCTCTGTGCTTCAATATTACATAGACCCCTGACGAATATGTTGAATAGATGCATGTATCAATGAAAAGTTATATAATCATTGCCAAAAGGAATTTTGAAAGAAATGTGTCCTTTCCTAGAATGCTATTAGTTTGGGTCTAGTATATATTATTTTTATCCGTTTCTTGGTTGAACCCACAGGCATTTTTAGTAGAATATTTGAAAATGTCCATCTCATGACTTCACTCCTATGAGGACTTTAAGAGACAAAACAGATGAACATAGGGAAGGGAAACAAAAATAATATAAAAACAGGGAGGGGGATGAAACAGAAGAGGCTCATAAATATGGAGAACAAACTGAGGGTTGCTGGAAGGGTTGTAAGGGGGGGGGGGTGGGCTAAATGGGTAAGGGTCACTAAGGAATCTACTCCTGAAATCATTGCTGCACTATATGCTAACTAATTTGGATGTAAATTTTAAAAAATAAAAAATAAAATTAAAAAAAAGTCCTTCTCTTCCTCTTCAGCATGCCAGCTGAGTTCTAGTCATTCATTGAGATGAGTATATGGATAGAATTAGCTAGCTGTCTTGGTTGGTGTTTCATAGGAGGAAATCTACTTTTGCTCCCTCTTGTTCTCAGCATACAGGATATTGTGACACAAATGGATAATTTGTGTCAGTAGAATGAAATAATATCATCCCTCGACACTTCCGTGGGTTCCCAAGATCCTTCTTCAGATGGTTCATCCACTAATACCAAAGCCAGAATCTCCAATAAGCTTATTAGTAAGTCCCAAATGGAACTAGTTGAAACAAAAAGAAAAACAAATATTAATTATACTTTTCCTCCTTAAGTGCAAACACAAATGGGGTATTAACTGTAATTTTTGACGTGACAGCATAAGGGCCAATATAATTGATTATATTATGTATATATCAAAGTTGAGGCATATTACAGAGCTTTTTGATAAATGAGGGACCACATCTGTGGAACAGGTACATATTTATGCTGTCATACTGAGTCACTGAGAAGGGGCACTGAAAATTATATGTTAAATTGAGAGCAAAAGCCACATTTGTAGTTGATGATTTTGGTATGCCCAGCACCAGCCTTTGCTACTTTATCTTTAAAATCTGCATTGTTCAAGGCTGGGCTTTATGTTCTGTTGATCGTGTAGTGGTCTCTCCACCGGGGAATTAATACTGTAGCATGATCTTGGACAATTTACTTAGCTTCTCAATTTCTGTATCTATAAAACGGGGATAAATTAATACTTTTAAGAATCAGATGGGGTACCTCGGTGGCTCACTTGGTAAGTGACCAACTCTTGGCTTCAGCTCATGTTAAGATCTCATGGTTTTGTGAGTTCAAGCCCCACGTTGGGCTCTGTGCTGAGAGCACAGAGCTTGCTTTGGATCCTTTCTGCCCCTGCACCGCTCATGCTGCCTCATTCTCAAAAATAAATAAACTTAAAAAAAAAAAAAAAGAATCAGTTGAAATAATGCATGGAAACTCTTAACACAAAACCTGAACATAAAATAAGTATTCAAAATCTGTGTATATGTGTCAATCATTTATCTATATTTATCTATATATGTATCTGTCAGCTATGTCTCTCCTTGTATACATATAATTGTATCTATGTATCTATCTATCTCTATATGTCTCTTTACACACATACACAATGCACACACATATGAACACACAACACATACATTAAATTTACTTTCTTAAAGTGCTAATTAATTGGTGCAGGGTGATGAATACTTTTATTTCTTGTCTTTATGGGACTAAAAGAATCATTCTGAGAAATGGAGTTTTACCTCTTCCCAACACTGGCTCCCAACATAGATAATAGTCCTGTTTCTTTGTTCTTGAAGAGTTAGTTAACACAGATCTACTGGGCTTAGAAGACTCACTTAACACCCGGGGGATTGTAGAGACAAAAGGAGGTTTAAAGTTTGGTATTACCTGGTTTTTCTCCTCGAGTCAAGATTACAGTGACTTGTAATTCTTTGATAATTTGTAATTCGTGTTAATATTATCCCTTTCAATCAATGAGATCTTTTGATTAACCAAAAATTCCAAAGACTGTTGTTATTATAGCCATAAATTCTATTTACAGAGCTATTTCTTCCAAGAGATTCAAAATGTTTGCAGTGTGTTTTTATTATAAATGTATTTTTCATTAAAAAGTAAGATAACACTATTACTAATCCTATAATGGAAAATTATGAAGAAAATAAAACCATTTATCATAATACAATCAGCATTAAGTTTGTGGTATATTCATTCCCATGTATTCTTTAATTTATGTCACTTTGATTATAATGAGCATGAACTGTTGATTTTTAAAAAATGAAACATTGTCCCACAGGTATCTAGTAATCTAGTTTCTATAAGCACAATCTTAAATAGCTATCAAATACTTCAATGACTTTGTGTGCCTGTGTGTGTGTGTGTGTGTGTGTGTGTGTGTGTGTGTGAAATTATAAAATATTTGTCGTTCTGTTAGGAGAATTAAATTTTACCTTTTTTACTTTAGACGGTGTTCCAGTGGGCCTCATTTTCCATATTTAAGATTATTTCTTTAGGCCAGACTCCCAGAAATGCAATTACAGCATCAGGGAAAAGGGAAGATTTTATATGGCTCTTGATATATATTTCCAACTTGCTTTTCAAAAGGGTCATGCCAATTTATATAGCCACCAGCAGTGGATATAAATGCTAGTTTCTCTACATCCCCACCAGTCTTGGGTATTGTAATTACTTTAACATTTTGCTAATAGGAACTGTATCACTGCTGTTTAATTTGAATATCTCTGATTACCAGTAAGGTTGGTTATTTTTATACGCTTAATCTCTGGGGACATTTTCCTAATAGAGATCTGCCTTGTGTTTTAACAGTTCAGCTGCCCAGATAACACTTAGGAGAGCCATGAGTAAAAGTTCTAGGCGTTAAACAAAACAACATGTGTGTGTTTTCAGATTGTATTGTATAACCTCAATATCAGTCAGGGTTCTAATGCATCATCCAAAAAATTTCTATTATTCACTAATACAGTCTTAAATTAAACAAATACAAGACAATTGATTTACTTCTCTTATTCCGTATAATAAGGGAAGTTGTGATCCTTCTTTCTTTATGTCCCTTCTTTTCATTTTCTAATAAGTAATTTATGCACCCGGTGCCAAATTTTAAAGGCAAAGGGCATATAGTAAAAGGCACGGACTGACCTAAGACATATTTATAGCTAGCAAGATAGGTTTCCAAACAGCGAATCAAACATTTACCCTAGTGTGATTGAATGTCTTAGAGTAGGGAGATAAATATATATTTAAATGCTAGTGTGAATGCTATAAACTAACTCTTCCAAGTTCTTGGTGTCCTGGTGTTGCAAAACTACTGATTTTTATCTCATAAAAGTTATTTCCAACCTTCTTCTATGTTGCTGTCTCTCAGTCTAGAGGCTGAAAATTCATTATTTTTCTATCCTAAATGTTCTTGAATCTTGAGACACAAGCACGATAAAAAGGATGAGACAAGCCTGCTCTTTTTCCTTCTCCCTGCCTGGAGCATACAAGTGATGGCTGGAGCTGTGGCAACCAAATCTGATCGTGAGGAGAACATGAAGAGAACCACAGATATATGAGCTTTGTCACAGCAATCACTTTCTTCTAGATGAGATCTCTACTTTAGCACCCATAAAAATTTTTGGAGGATTTTTTTTAACACAGATTGCTGGACCTCTATCCCAGATATTCATTTTCAGTAGGTTTGAGGTGGGATGCAAGAATTTGTGTTTCTAGTAAAGTCTCAGGCAGTACTGATACTATTAGTCTACAGGCCATAACTGGAGTGGTAAGCAGCTAAACTTAAGTAAAAAAATAAATAAAGCCCTCCCTAAAAAATTTTTTTAATGTTTATTATTTATTTTTGAGAGAGAGAGAGAGAGAGAGAGACAGACAGACACTGTGAGCAGGGGAGGGTTAGAGAGAGGAGACACAGAATCCAAAGCAGGCTCCAGGCTCCAGGCTGTCAGTGAAGAGTCTGATGCAGGGCTCGAACTCAAAAACAGTGAGATCATGACCTGAGCTGAAGCTGGATGCTTCACTGGCCAAGTCATCCGGGTGCCCCAAATCAAGCCCTGTTTTTACAAGCCACTGCACTTGCACCCTAAGGAATTATTAACGAATCACCTGCTGGGTCTGCTTCTTACTGTCTCATGAATACCATTTACTCTAGGAAGAGTTGTGGAAATCAGTGTAAGTGAATGTGCATGAGGATGAAAGCAGCGTTGGGCAGATGGTCAGAAGTGATCAAGAGTCTCCCACGCCCGGAATGTCGGTCTGTCCCCAGTGTCTTCCACACCTGTCTCTGTGGGATGTGATGGGCCACATGAGAAGAGGAGGACGGTGGAAGACTTTCAAGGTGATCTTTCAAAACGGAAGAGCTAACAGCTACAAACTCATCGCCTACTACTGAAGTAGGAGAGTGCTAAAAAAAAAAAAGAAAAAAAAAAAAGTGTCCCTGTTCTGAAAGCTTGTATCAAAAGCTGCAGACTTTGATGTCCAACAGCAAAGCGTTGACTACAACTTGCTTGTCTTCTAAAAAATGTTTCCACATCCTCTGTCTCACCTCCTGGTTTGTCTTTGGAACAGAAAGAGAGCTTGGTTTCAAAGCCCTTTCTCCAAGGATTAATTGAATCAAGATCAACCCTATCTGGAATGTACATTTAATACTTTGGAATGATGTCAGTAATATATGTAAGAGATTTTTATATTGGATAACTGCTCATTAAAAGTCAATCCTTTCCTCCAGGGCTTTAAAATAGGAAGTATTCACCTTTTGCAAATGAGGATAGTGAAATTTACTTTAACTCATGCTACAATGAAAACTGGAAGAAAGGGAATTGCTCACAATACAATATAACTCCACCAAATTTGCATAATTTAGGCATAAAATGTAATACCCTGCTCACACTCTTTTGTCTTGAATGAAATTGGTTTTCAAGTAATGTGTGGGGAATCATAACCAGCTTTCAGAAAATGGATAATGTCAGAAAGCAAAAGTTCCTGTTAGCCCAGGAGGCATTGCCGAAGTACGGATCCACTGTGCCACATTTCTAAAAAAAGTTACTTTTGTGATTTAATGCAAAGGCCTTTGTGGACTTAACTGAAACATTTAGGCCAGGCTGGTTTTTTTCTTTTTTTCTTCTTTTCTCTTTTCTTTCTCTTTCTTTTCTTTTCTTTTCTTTTCTTTTCTTTTCTTTTCTTTTCTTTTCTTTCTTTCTTTCTTTCTTTCTTCTTCTTCTTCTTCTTCTTCTTCTTCTTCTTCAATATCGAATGAGTGATTAACCATTTGGGACCTTAAGACATCCAGATTTCTTAAAATCATTGAGTGATCATTATTCTAAGAATGTTAAAAATATGACCTAAATTCCCGCAACTCCTCCTTTCCAAGGAGCACAAAATTCTTCTTGTAAATTAGTGTTTCAGATAAATTTTCAGGAATGTAGAGAGAAGCTGCAGAGTTGTTCCCACTTAGCAGATAGTGAAACTGAGGTTCAGAAGAGGCATGCACTGCCCAAGGCCACATGTATGGGTGTTACCAGAAGTGAAGAGCACAGAAGCTCTGACGCGTGTGCTATGAGTTGGTCTTTCATCAGTACTGATAGTGTAAAAGCCTGAAGAATCACTCCTTGACAGCATTGGCCTGAAAGAGCGTTTTCTTTAGTGTGAAGTTAGAAGTTGCCATTTTCTCTTCACTTGCCAGAAATGGACTTTGACCCTCGGTTTTTTTTCCCCAACAGGCAAAAGGTCATTAGAGTATAAAATTAGAAAGTAAGAGTAGTAGGAGAGCTCTCTTTACAGAGAGGGGACATTTGAAAGCAGATGTCACTGACCCTCAATTTTTTTTTTTTAACTTTAAAATGGGGATGATAGAGGCACCTAGTTGGCTCATCCAGTTGAGCATCCAACTCTTGATTTAGGCTCGGCTCATGTTCTCACAGTTTGTGGAAACGAGCACCATGTTGGGCTCTATGTGGACAGGGTGGAGCCTGCTTGGAATTCTCTCTGTCTCCCTTTCTCTCTGCCTGTCCCCTGCTTGTGCTCTCTCTCTCTGTCTCAAAATAAACAAAAAGAAAAAGTATTTAAAATGGGGATGATCGCATATTCCTTCTGAGATTTTAACAGATAAGATAATAATATTAGTGTTACCATCTTACATACCTTTCTGTTGCAGACACACTTAGATTTTGACACTAGCTCTCTTCAAACCTGAGTGTCAGTCTGAATTCCTGGGAGGCTCTCTTAAAACACACTCCGCAAATCTTTGACTCGGTAAGTTTGATTGGAGCCCAAGAATTTGAATTTTTTAAAAAGTTCTCAAGTGATGCTGATGCTGCTGGTCTGGGGACCATACTTTGAGAACCACTGTTTTAGCCCATGCCTGTTCTCCATTTTTCTCTCTTTCTGTAGGTTTTATAATGTTTAGAACAAAACAGCAGCCACAAACCTTGATTTCTCAGGATTTCTTGCATCTGGGGGTGGACATGGAACCAGTGATGTAGAAATAAAGTCTGCAGAGTAGGGATTCCAGGAAGCTCAGCTTGCACATGCCTTTGTGCTCTTTGCTGTTCCCTCTTCTGCATGCTTCTTCTAGCCTGGAAAGAGTGTTCTGGTCAGAAAATGGAGCAGTCGTCTTGAGACCATGATTCAAGAAGCCTTTTGGGGGAAGGAGACAGGAATATCGAAGGATCAATTCTAGAGTGGTTGCCCTGGTCCCTTAGTGCTCACGTCCAAACTTCTGTTCTATGAGATAGAACGGCTATGTGGTTACCAATGATAGCAATACTTAACCGACTTATTTCTCACACATACACACAAACCTTTTGGACTGTCTGTTTAATAAAAGTAGAAGCGAAGGAAGAAGAGTGATTGGCATTTATTTTAAATGGTGTGTACATCCCGTGCCCCCAAGTTCTTTGAGGGCAGTGGGGAGCTGTGACATGCAGAATGGATGCCTCCTTGGTCCATTGTGTTGACAGGCCATGTTGTGCTGAAGTGTCAGCCTCTGAGAGGTAGTTAAGACAAATGACATCTCCTTACTTTTTACCCCTAGAGACCGCAGTGTCATTCTCCAGCCTGAAAGGCCATTTGTAAAACTCACACAGTTGCCTTGTTATTAAAAAAGAACAAAGATCAAAAGCTAAGCTCTTTCTCCAAGGAAAAGACGTTACTTTGGATGGTCTCTGTGCTCTCCTGTGATTCCCAAACACTTACTATGTACATGAGACAGAGGCCACACCTCTCCCAGTGCTCAACCTTACAAGGACTTTATTGAGTCTTTTTTCCCCTTGTGTGTTGCCTTGCTTTTCCACCCTACCTTTTGCTCTGTGTGTTTTGAGACAAAAATGGGAACATCTCCTAATGATGTATGTAGGGGTTAAATCATAAACACAAGAATGGATTTTGCTTTATGAGCAGCTCATAAAAAAAGATAAATTGTTATTTGCTTTTTATGCATGTAGGAAAAGGGAGCATGAGCTAATAGTACTTTCTGTAGAGGAGCCAGAAGAAATTTAGTATGTATATGAATTTAATGCAAAATACAAACCCAAAAATAAATATTGGTTTCCTTTCAGATTTTCAAGACTTTAGGAAAAAAGAAAAAAAAAACAACCCCAAAACAGAAGATATCCTTTACTTATAATTCTGCTGGTGGAAACCATCTTTCCTCTCTTGAATAGTGAATGGTTTTAAAAATGGAATATATAGATTTTAAACTTGACGGTGTTTAAAATTAAGAGTGGAAACTTAACTTTGGCTTGAACATGGCATGTAGTATACTGAACGTTTTGGAGTATTACTTGTTCCTATGAATGTGATCCAAATCCCTTGTTTAAAAAAAATATGAAAGACCCGATTCTCCTTTTGTAATTCAGCACAACAAAATATTCCCCTTTTTCCAGTGTGTACTTGACTATAAGTTTCCTTTTAAATCAAGATTAGACTTATGTGATGAAAATAATAAGAGGAAATTATGGATAATAATAAATATATTTTTACCCTATCTTCTTTGTAAAAGACTTTATGGTGGCATGCAAACAGCTTTTCCCTTTGCAAAAACAAGATACTGGGAGCATAGAAGAGATAGTATTCAAGAAAATGGGGATTGGCATGAATTTTTTTAACTCTTAAAAAATGATAACTTAATACGTACTGAACACTTACTACATACCTGTTACTTTTGTGTATTAACACATTTAATAATTATGACATTGTCAAGAAAATACCCTCATTATTTCCATTTTTCACATGAAAGAACTGGGGCTTAAATGGAGGTGCATCTGACTGCATTGTCGTTTGCGTGGAGGCTCAGAATTGTAGCTTGGGCCACCTCTTCTAGAACTGTTGCACTTGACCTAGTAGTGTATCATTTAGCTGCTGCGACACCGAGTTTCCTCACAACCTAGAGACTTAAAACAGCCGTTCAGTCAGCTCACAATTCCGTGGGCCAACAATTTGGACTAGGGGGAGTTGGCTGGAGGAAGTGGGGGGAAACACGGGCAGGCCTAATGACAGCTGAGGTCAGAAGCTTAATTTCTCCATTCCTAGCAATCTAAGGAAACCTTTATTTGCTTGACTGAGCAAATGTCTCATGTGACACCTTAAGGAAAGAACTGCACACCTGACATGTGCCCTTTAGCAGGTGATACTCAAGGACATCCCTAGATGTGGATTTGCAGAAAACAAAAAGGTAGAATAAAAACATGAAGGCAAGATACTCTTAGAAAGTGTGGTATTTAAAATTCATTCAGTGACTTGATTGTGTGCTGATGTCTATCCAGGCAGTGCTGGATGTTGGTAGAGAATAAGCAAATGTGGTCCTCTGACATTTGGGGGCAAGTAATCTTGGAGAAGGAGTACTGAGCCAGTAAACACTTCTCCCAATTACCACTTGTGGTACATGTTAGGCATGAAATAGAGTATTAAGATAGAAACTAATTAGAGGAGGGTCTATTTAGATAAGTTGGCCTGGAGAGAGATTTTGGAAAGGCGATAATGAAGCTGACATCTGAGTATTGAGAAGAATACTGCCATAGAAATAAAAGGGGGAGCAGATGTGGGGGTGGAGAGGGGTGTGTGTGTGTGTGTGTGTGTGTGTGTGTGTTCGTGTTCAAACAGCAAATACTATAGTTAGCTCAAGCCTAAGGTAAGTGTGCAGATATCGAAGTGGTAAATGGAGGTTTCCATGTTCGTACTCAGTGATGAGACTTCCCTGTAGCTCTTCTCATCTCTTTAAATGTTACCAGGGACTCTCATGACCATGGAAGGAATTCTACTCAGCTGCTCTGGAAAGATAAGGAGGGTGCCCGTTGTAGGTGGAGTGTAAGAGAAGCAGATGGGGAGTAAGATTTGTCTTCTCATCTTGGCTTTGACCCTAATTCACCGTGTGTCCTTGGCAAGGGCATTCTGTCTACCAGAATTTAGTTGCTTCCTTTGTAAAAAGAGTGAGCCGACCTAGGTCACAGTTGATGCCAGCTCTGACTGGTGGGTAAGTGCTCTGTGGGAAGAGGAGTCTGAGGCCCCTTGTGATCTCTGTGGGTAAGAATTCTGTAATTGATTAGGGATGTCTGCCATAGAATTAGGAGATAGTGTTGTATATGTGGTATATTTGCCATTTTCTGATGAACTTTCTGTTTTCCATCACAATGTTTTCCATGGCTTTTACTGCTAATTGGAAAAATTTTGTAGCTTTCCAGTTTTTTGTTGTGATATTTAAAAATGCAGCAGTAATTGAAAACAATCAAGGAAGGGGCTAAATACATCAAAACAGTACCCTGCACACTTGGCTTCAAAGCGTTCAAACACGGCAAATCGTGCACGGGAGGGAAGTGGATTTGTACTTCTCTCATTTGTGATATTATTAGTGTGATTAATATACAAAGACCAGTATTTCCTGAAATTCATAATTTGCCCTATTCCTCCATGAGCTTTGTGTTTCCCAGAATAATCACGCTGATCCATTTCCTTAAAAATGTACTGAATGCCTAAGTGCTCATTTTGCAAGGGCAGCAGCATAATTGGACACAGTGGGGAAACATCAGAGAAGCGGTTTGCTTCCTAAGGAGAGGAGAATGTGGTGTGAGTTGAGGCCGGATGGAACGTCACGCCAGGAGGGACCCCATCTCTGCACTGTGTTACTGTGCGGAATGCTTAAAGGCTATTTATGGAAGTAGGGCTCAGGGACAGGGGCTAATTCTCAGCTGAATGGAGGGCTTCCCTGGGTTATGAAATGCATGTTCTTGTGAATAATGGGACTGAATGGGGGTAGAGCGCTTCAGCATTTTTTCCCAACGTGATACCTCTTTGGTGACACCGGTGATTTTACAACTGGATTTCATCTTCATGAAATTCTGGCCCGTATGATCATTTCTCCCCCACCTTGCCTCTTAAGTAGCCACTTTCAAAGCATCTCTGTCTTACCTTTGAGATTGGCTCTCTTGTTATCCAGGTGTCCATACCTACATAGTCTTAGCTTTAGAAACTCGAACAAAGGAGAGAGATCAGAGTCCGTAAGTTAAAACACACTGGAGGGTCATGCTCTGTTATGTGTCTGCCTGTGTATTTCTGTGCTTGCCTCATTCCTGTTCTCTCTCCTTTTCCAAAAACAGTTCATTAATGTGGTGACCTTGGGGTCTTGGTTTGCGTTGCTTCCCTGGAATGTGTGGGATCAACGCGTTAGATGTTAGCAGTGCTAATTATGGAACAGGACTGCTGCATATTCAACACCCACAACTCTTCTGAGTTGAGGACAGTATCAATGCCCTTTCCAGGAAGTCAGGCTTTGGAAAATCTTGACGTGGTTGAGGCAGTCATGCTGCACAAACCCAGGGAGTGCCATTCCTACTGAATCCTATGTAGCCTGCTTGGCATGTGTGGGGATGCTGAGAGAGACCTACCAGGGACATACACATGGTTTGCTGAGGCGGGAGAGAGGGGGAAGACAGAAGGAGATGAAGCATGAGCCAGGTGACAAAGTACATTATGTATCATCACGATTGTTTTTGGATTTCATACAGAGTTCACCTGACTCATTGGTGTTTCAGAAAGGCCTCTTGAGTCACAGTTTAGAGGGTAAGTTGGTGAAGTTCAAAACCAGAGGAAAGACAAAGGCTGAAGTATGACCTTCTTTCCATTGACTTCCCTCACTTTTGTGGTTGGCACCATGCTGGGCCAAAACACCCTCTGCCCGAGTGCAGACAATCACGGTGAGCGCCTGATGAACGGGTGTTCCCACTTGTCCCACATCCTACACAATGTCACCTGATCGAGTCACCCTGTAGGAGACCTCTCACGGATCAGGTGTTCACATTGCTGTTGAGGAGGTGACCGAATTCCTTACTGGAGCCAGCACAGCCTCGCAAGATTTAGTGGGCACCAATCTTGCCACCACTTTGACCTCTGTTTTCGTCTGTCTTCCCCATTCTCATCCACTGCATGTTGTTTCTTCTCACAGAACTTTTCTAAACCCTTTCGCTCCCCCACTGCCTTCACCATAAACTATTACTAACCTGTATTTGTGGCCCCCCCATTCCTGCTCATTGTCACTTCCTTGGGGAGGCTTAGTGACTCCCCCATCTGCTACTTATCGCAATACCAGGTATCTCTCCTTTCTAGCATTTATCTTGGTCGTACATTTACATTTCTTTATATGAATCTTTGATTGTCATCTGTCTTTCCTGCAAAATTATAAGCTTCTTGAGGGTGAGTGTTACTTTTATCAGCCGGTCACGTATCCTCCCCCTCTCTTAGCACATTGTCTTATAGTTAGTAACATTCAGAAATACTCCCGAATGAGCGGATAAGTGGGGGTTTAGGGTAAAGACGTTGAGAGGAGGGGTAGCCTGGGTGGCTCGCTCTCTTAAGCGTCTGACTTTGGCTCAGGTCATGACTTCATAGTTCCTGACTTTGAGCCCTGAGTCAGGTTCTCTGCTGTCAGCACAGAGCCTGCTTGGGATTCTCTGTCCCCTCCCCTGCTTGTATGCTTTCTTTCTCAAAAGTAAAAATTAAAGCATAAAAAACAAAAAACAAAACCTCGAGAAGAGGACCAGAGACGTGGGATGGATTTGTGGGAAAGTAATCTGGTTTTACCCGGATGACTGACTAGATGGTGGCATCCAAAGTTTGTCTACAAACAAACATAGGGGATCCAGGGTTGTAAATGCAAAATAAGCGACTTATGCATAGTATCCCTCAACAATATGAAACATCTAGCCCGTGCTCGGTATTTGCTTTTATTCTGCTTGACCCAGAACAATGGCAGTCATTAAAATCTTCACGGAATAGCAAGGTTTTTTTTATTTTTTATTTTTATTATAAGCATGTCTTCCTATAGATTTTGTTAAGTATTCTTTTTTATTTACGAACACAGAAGGGTGTTGTTTTGAAAGGTGAAACACATGCAATGTTGGTGTTAGGAGATGGAAGTGGACCTGACTTACGCCCATAGAAGGAAGATGTTGGTGAGAAAGAGCGTGGGCAGTGCCGGGTCCTTTTTAGGCCAGTCTGGCCCATTTAGTTATAGTATTAGCTAGGTAACCTGGGGCAGGTCACAGAACACATTTTCATCACTTGTAAACCCAGAGTGAAAATACTTGCCTTATGGTGTTGTTGGGAGTTAGAAATATCTGTAAAGTGCCTGACACTTAGAAGGCATCACAGTGATGGCATTGGGTCTGTACCCAAACGTCAACTATAGTATGTATGGCAAGGCGAATTATAATGAAGGTTTAACTTTCTTGGAAACTAAATTTATCCCTTGTGAAACTCTCTCTTCTGGCTTGTTCTTAATCCAGGAACCCACATTATATTGCAAGTACCTAGCAGCACATTTTACTACATGTTAATTGCCTTCCTTTCTGGAGAATTTAAATAGTGACTCACCTCCAGGATGCCTCCTGGCATGGTGAAAATCACAGAAGAAAAAAAGAAAGATTTTGCTGAGCTTTGTTTTGATTTCTCCATATTTTCAATTTTTACCCATAGCTTTCAAGACCCACATTAAGTGTTTCCAAGTATATATTAAAGGTTCTCATCCCTGACTTCAAATTAGAATCAAGCAGGGAGAGTTTTAAAAACTATCCAAACTTGGCCCCACTCTATGCCAGTTAGATTAGAATCCCAGGAGTTTTACGCTCAGACTTCCTTATTTTTCAAAAGCTCCCCATGTGGGTGATTCTAATAGGCAGTTGGTGGTGAGACCCTCTGATGTAAATAAAGCTTACCTTAAATCCCACCCTCTCTCCATACTGAGCCACTTTCAGCCATCACATTACTTGGTTGTTGATTGGAATGAATGGATTAACAGGGTGAATGAATGAATAGCCCCCTACTTTATTAAATAATGCTCACCTTGTATTTTGCTTTGATCTTCAATCTCCTCTGGTAGACTTAAGATCCTTCTTAAGGTCCTTATCAGGGTAATTGGAGACCTCATGGCACCTAGTACAGTTCCTTAGAGAGAGTACATACTCGGTAAATGCCTGTCACATGACAGAAAGGTTTATGGAGTTCACCTATTAGGAATAAGTAACTCTTCCTCCTGACTCTTAAAAATATTTTCTTTCTGTGAATTTAAATGATAAACATTTTTCTACTTGTAATAGAACTATGTAGTTAGGCTGTCTATATGGGCACTAATTTTCTCTGAGCCTGTTGAGATAGTACTACAGCTTATCTTGAAAGAACCGTTGACTCCCCAAATGTCCATCGACTGATGGATGAATAAAGAAGATGTGGTATACGTACATAATGGAATATTACTCAGCCATGAAAAAGAATGAAATCTTGCCATTTGCAATGACATTGATGGAGCTAGAGAGTGTTATGCTAAGTGAAATAAGTCAGAGAAAAACAAATCCCATATGATTTCACAAATATGTGGAATTTAAGAAGGAAAACAAATAAAGTAAAAAATAGAGATAAACTAGGAAATAGACTCTCCACTATAGAGAACAAACCAATGCCTACTAGGTGGGAGGGGGTGGGGGGATGGGTGAAATAGGTGATAGGGACTAAGGAGTACACTTGCTGTGATGAGCACCTGGGGTCATATATATGTGTTGAATCACTATATTGTATACCTGGAATTAATATTACACTGTATGTTAACTGGAGTTTAAATAAAAACTGAAAACAGAAAAAAAAAAAGCGGGGGGTGAGGCAGGGAAGAACCATTGGCCCCACCTCTGGATGAGCTCTAGCATTGGGGGGTAGGGAAAACCAGCCAAGCTCCAAGTCACTTCATGCAGGACGCTGCAGTGAGTTTCTCTCTTCTTGCCTCATGCAACCCTAGACCCTTGCTCAAACACGAAGGCTCAGACCCACCCTTTGGCACATCTTTCAAACTTTCCATGATCTCATACTTTGGGGGTGCAAACTTCTACTAAAACTTCACCCTAGGCCTTCCCCTAAGACCTTGCTAGACCACCCGAAGCTGCCCTTAATTGCTTTTGACTTCGTTTGTTGTGATGTTCTTTCCTTAAAAAAAAAAATGCAATTTCCAATAGGGAGGGGCTTTAAAATTCAAGGGCGTAAGGATCCAGGGTACATATAATTCAGTCTCACTTGGGCCTTTTTATTCAGTTGGTCAAACTCCAGCTTTGTCTTGATTAACCTGAGTTTCACAGTCAGAAACATGCAAACAATATGTATTTTCTCCTTTCTCCTTTTACTTCTGTGCCATAAGATCCCAGTGACCTCTGTGTGGTCATTGTACTCAGTGACTTTTGCTACCAACTCACCGTGATGCCTTTACCTCCAGTACAATAAATGCTCCTTCTGACCACCTCCTCTGATCAATACTTCCCATTCCAGTGAGGCTTATTGATGTAAATGTGCACACAACGCCTTTCATACTATTGTATTTGTTCTCTTGGGAAACAAAAGCAAATCTCAATAGCCTTTGAATACAAACAATTAATGAAGTGAAATCCTAGTATCCCACCTCCACTGTGACAGATAAAAGGAAATAAGCAAAATAAGGAAATCTCCATTCAGACTGGGTGCTATTGGGATGTCTAATGAAGCTATGTCTATTTTTTAAAAAGCATATTTAGCTTGTGGACCACTGGAATGTTGCTGACACAATTCTTGCTGTCCACATGGGTGGCAGACTTCTAACATGTGGAAGATCAAACATACTTTGGCGAGCATTGAACATCACGTTACAAGTGTGCCCATGGTAGTTAATAAATTGTCAAAAATAATAAGACTGCTGCCAAGAATAGAAGCTATACATAGCAATAAAATAAAATGAGACATGACTGCTGTGGATTCTTTTGAAAGATAATTTTCCTTGTAAGTAACGTCTGCGAGCAACACACAGCTCTTAGATGGTAAAACCTACACTCCTAGCTCCTGAAGAGAGCAGCCGGGGGAATTAGAATGCACCCAAAGATAGGGAGTTAGATAAGGCTGCAGCTACAGGGTGGCCATTACATTAAGTAATTTAATGAACACTGATACTGAGGAAATAAATCAAATGCAAACAATCAACACCAATCAAGGATGCTGAGCATTTCAGGCACTTAAAATGTATTAAATGAGTGTTTCAATCACAGTGGGTACTTTTTCACAAACTCTCTTAATCAGCTAGCATCATTTTCGACAAAATGGCCCATGCATGTAAATATGGTGATCTGAGAAAAGTCCAATGGTCCATTCACACACAAACACTATTAGGAATGGAAATTCTGCTTGGGGTTTTCACAGATAGGGTAAACAACAGTAGACACATTGGGAAAGGTTAGTGAAAGACACTTTTTGGGAAAAAAAAGGCATTAAATAATATTTTGCATGTGGTGAAAAAAAAGAATTTCAAACATAGAATAAAATTTCCGGTCTAATTATAGGCAGCCAATTCACCTCCCAGAGGCAATCATTTTTGTTTTCTTAATGTGTCTACCATAAATGCTTATTCATATCTAAGTTCTTTTATGTGCATTTGTATTTATGTATTTATTATGTGTATCTATATTATATGCATGTATGATTATCAATATTTTAATACTTGTAAGTACATAAAGTACATTACTATAACTTATACGTACATAAATCCTGTATTATTTATACCATATAACCAATTATTTGGTACCTTGTTTTTGGTATGCAATCATATATCATGAAGATCTTCCTGTATCAGCCTATATAGGTCCTGTACATTCTGCTTCAGGTTTAAATAGGATTCTATTGTAGGAGTCTATCATTTATGTAAGCATTCCTTTGTAAGGCATTTAGATCATGTCCAGTTGGGGAAACTATAGTTTCTTAAACACACACGTAAATATATATACACACACATTTGAACACACAGTTGAGATTATTTTGGATTTTAAAATCCAAAATACTTGGGTTCCAAGTATATTTTCTAAGTTTCTGAGTGTATACACACACACACACACACACACACACACACACACATTCATAATTTCCACTTTACATATATTATGGTATCTAATTCTCATTTAAATATTAGTATTACATCTGTTCTACAGACTATGAAACTGAGGAACAGAGAGGTTAAGCAATTTTCTGTAAGTTACACAGATAATAAACACATGACCCTTCTTCTGAACCCAGGTCTCCTTTTCATCTGGACTTTAGTCATCTTTAGTCACCATTCTGTAGTTTGAGTTTTTGACTGATGTTAAAACTACCAGAGTCATAGTATAATTGTATACACTTAAAAGAATGTGTATATCTGGAAATGCTGGGGAAAATGTTTTTGTTGTGTTTTCTCTCCAGAGAAAGCCAAGTTCATTCTTGTCAACCAAAAGAGGTGTCTGAATTGTAAAAGTTACTATCAGTGTTAGCAAAGAGTAAAGGTGGATATTCCTACTTACATAAGGGCCTTATGATACTCTTATTAGTAGCTGTGCTTGGAGAAATTTATATATATTCCTGGGAGGAAGCTTTTTTATTGGAAAATGTCACATGAATTAGTGTTCTGTTTGTCCCTTCATTTCCACTGCACATCTTCACATCTTTGAAGAGATTTAGTCCTTTACACTTTCAGGGGACTTTAGTTGATTTGAGAGCAATAAAAGTATTTTGATTCTTAGAATTCCAAGTGCTTTTAGAGGGTCTCGGGAAGCACAGTTGAAGGCTGTTGCAGTAACACTGGCTGTAGGTTCATTTACATGAGCGCACGGCTGTTAAGGCTTAAGGTTTGCAACTGCATTTGCTTTCTCCACACCTTTCTCCCCTTGCCACCTCCCAAACAAGGCATCTTTATGTTGTCTGCTCAGCTGTCTTCTCTTCTTCAGCAAGCAGCAGCCTGCCCCTTCCTTTCCCTCCGGGGTCAGGTGGGTGGACCCACCTGATTCAAAAGTGGCACCTAACCCAGGCCTGACCAGTCAGCAAATGGCTCAGGGATGAGTACCTGATCCAGGGCAGGCCTGTGCAACTCACTTCACAAATGCTGGGGAAACAGCACCTTAATTTGCCTGATTAGGGGTTGTGAGCATAGGAGTTTGGAGTAGCTGTGGCTGCCATAGTGGGAGATCCTAAGATGAGAGGCAGAAGAGAGGAAAGCAGCTCCAAGAGACAGAGGGAGAGCAAGCCCAGGTGACCCTGTACAAACACCTGTGTTTGAGCTCCTCTCTACCCCTGGGGGTTTCAGTTACAAAAGCCAGGAAACACTTTCCCTCCCTTCCCAATGCAGTTTGAGGTGGGTTTTCTTGTACTTTCTCATGGTGAGGCCCAACTTATTACAGACTTTTCTCATTACAGTTAGCAACGTTTCCATATATCTAGTCATCTTAGATAAAATCTGTGGAAAATTTTTGACTTTTTAATATAAAAAATATTACCCCACCGTCCCTCCCAATCTACCCTCTGCTCTACTTTGAAAGTTATTTCACTAAATTTCTGATTTGGTTATGTCCCTCCCTCTGTCAAAAAATGTTGGTCGCCTGCCATTTTCTACAGAATGAAATCTTTATGTTTTAGCCTGGTATTCAAGGCCCACAGGTCTCTGGTCAACCCTGGCTTCGGGTCCTGGTGCTCCCACTCACCTCATGCAGTCTTTGTTCCAGGAAGAGCAGAGAATCAACTCTGTCCCCCTAAGATGGCATGTATCTTCATAACTTTATGCCTTTGTGATGCTGTTTCCTTCTTCAGGGCTTGATCTCTTCCCAGTCTGCCTTGGCACATCCCTATCTCCTCTGGTACAGTGAGTGTTCCATTTTTAGGAGTCCTGGAGTCTTTACTGTCTCTGACAGTATGATATTTATTATATTTGATCAGAGATAGTCACTCATATATCTTCCTCATGCCCTTGTTTGAGGGTTTCTTGGCAGCAACTGCGTCTTCATTTTTGGGTCCCTGGGGTCCATAACTTTGCTGAACCAGAGCAGGAGCTAATGCGTGTGAATAAAGTCATAAATAAATGAATGGTTGAATGAGTGATGTAGTTTTACTTTTTGGTTCTTTGCAAGCAACTCACATGGTTTCATGAATCTAAGCAGAAATTATTGCTTTACTCTTTTCTTATTTGTACTATCTTGTAGGTTTTCACTCCTGCAAAAAAAAAAAAATTTTTTTTTTTTTTGACAGCTGTCATGAGGATTCTTTTAATGCAATCTGGCACTAAATACCTTGCCAGATACATTTTCCTTGAGGACATTGATAATGGCTTTTTATGGTTAAGATCCCTCTAAGGCTATGTACATGCATCAATGATTTCATTTTTCATTTATCTATTCATTGACTTTTATTAAGCACTTCACAGAGTCCAGACCTTGGGCCAAGCGACAGCAGACCCAAGACAATGAAAGCATACTTTCTACCTCTAGGGATACTGCAGTCTGCAGCCTAAAACCTATCAGCTTTTATTGTTGGATCTCTTTACTACCCTGCATATACTCATAATAATCACTATTTATTAATAACTTTCTGTCTGCCTTATGCACACCCTTGATGGCTCTCCTAACAACTTTGAGAGGTATTAGAGTCCTTATTTCTCGTAGGAGGAAATAGAAGCTCAGCGAGCTGAAGTGACCTGACCAAGTGCTTAGAGTTACTCAGCAGTGGAACTGCCATTCGACTGTCATTTATTGATGCCAAAGTCACTACACCATAATGCCTTTCCATGGACATGTCCTTCTTTCAACAAGACCTCTTGCAACATGGGGCATCTCTCCCATGTTTTCTTATTCAAAATTTTAAGCTCTCTCAAGCCCACTGAAATGATTATTTCAGCAAAAATATGCAGCTTACTTTGACCTAACTTTTTGCTAACTCCTCTTTTGCTTAAATATTTTAGCTTTCTTAGATGTCTGTGTCCATACTCATATTTTGGGCATCCATAATACTAGAATTTTTAAAAGTTTATTCATTTATTTTGAGAGATAGAAAGTGTGGGAGGGACAGAGAGAGAGGGAGAAAGAGAATCCTAAGCAGTCTCCACTCTGACAGCTGATGTGGGGCTTGGAACCATAACCATGAGATCATGACCTGAGCCTAAACCAAGAGTCAGATGCTTAACTGACTGAGTCACCCAGGCACCCTGTAATATTAGAATATTTTGGCTGCAAGTAATGGAAACACAATCCATACCACTTTTAACAAAATGGAGTAAAAGGAGCCCCAAACGATCATAGACTATATTGGATAATGGATTTGGGAGATTTTTGTGTTAGCCTACAAAATCAGATTTTAAAAAATGCAGGAATGAAGATGTCAGAGACTGGACCCCAAGGTTTTATCACTGGAACCAATGGCCAAAAACTGTGAAGACATTGTCTTTTTGCATTCACCTTGTGTCTCCACCTGTCTGTACCTCTTGGTGGCTTAGCAACGTCTCCTGCTGAAGACAAACTCCAAGCAGCCAAGGAAGAATGGGCAGGCAGATCCCACATGTTACCTTTGAACAACATGATCTTCCCCTTTCCCCCAAAGCATGGGACCGTCTTCCTTTCCCGCTTTAGCAGTAAAATCTCTGAGAAGAACCTCAATTGGTTTGGCTTTGAGCTCATCCTCTACTCAGTCTTTGAGTTTGGCAAGAAGAGTGTTACTGTTCTTGGAAGCTCTGTGGTAATACCATTGGTTGGATAAGTAATTGTCCAAAAGAAAGAGGGGTGATTCCACCAGAAGAGAAGGTATGAGAAAATGTGTGAGGAAGCCAAATAGTAAATGGCATAGTCATCTCCAAAAGGTAGGGTTGGGATTTGTGCTAGTATAATTATGTGCACCATAGGTAGAGGGCATTTGTCTGGTACTACCTCAGTTTATGTCTCTTCCCAGAATCCTGTCTCATATAGTGTTTGTCACTCTTAAAAATATCCAGGTTTAGGGGCACATGGGCAGCTTAGTGGGTTAAGTGTCCAACTCTTGATCTTAGCTGAGGTCTTGATCACAGGGCTGTGAGTTCAAGCCCTGAGTTGGGCTCCATGCTGGCCATGAAGCCTACTTAAAAAATCCAGGGTTAGATGATAAGTGATATGGCCACTCTAACACAGATACAATATTTGAAACTGTGATTGTCTTGGGAAACTCAGAATGGCTTTCCTTCCCTTGATTCTAAGATTGTTCCATGTATATAATAGTCATCTGGTCTTTAACTGATGGGAAATAACTTGGGACAGTGGACGAAGCACTGATGTCAAATCAGATGGTCACTTCTCTAGTCTTGACTTGGCTCATCGGTCACTTACATGATTTGGAGCCCATCATAACACCTGTCTGAACCTCACCTGTAAAATGGTTGAAGTACTAGAAGTCCTATTTCCCTCATAAAATCATGAGGGAGAGGCAGTTAGCTGATGCCTGAGAAAGTATGGTGTAGACTATACAGTTCTGTACTGTTACTATAATAAAAACAGCTAACCTACATTTTGAGTGTTTATCTAGACATTGTGCCAAGCTTTTGCATGAACTACCTCATTTTATCTGCAAAACAACCCTGTACGATAGTATTGTTATGTCTGTATTACAGATGAGAACACTGGAGCGTAGAGAAGCAAAGATAATTGCCTAAAATCATACAGCAAAAACTTCGCACAGCTAGGATTCAAACTCGGACCATGACCGTTCACCACCAGGCGGTGTTGAATTACTTTCGTATATGGAGTGTGCACCTCTGTGTGTTGGGGGGAGGGGGGAGGGGAGAAGGAGAGAGGGAATTTTCTTTCTTGACTCTGCCTTATTTCTCTGACTCTGCTGAGAGGAAGCATCAGCCAGGTTGTCATGAGTAGTAGCCATCCTCCAAGATGGTAGAGCAGGACCAGCACTGGTTAATGGCTCTGGGATGATCCCATATTGAGGGACATCCGTCCCTTTGTGCTCTGACATTGATGTTACTGTCAGTTGACAGTGAGCTTTATCATCAATCCCTTCAAGTACAAAAGGCCACTGTTCGGAAACTGTCATTAAAAGCAGCCTCTCTTTTTAAAAGCAGTCTCTCCTTTATTCCCTCCATAATAGGAGCCAGTGTACCAGAAGAGACTGACCTTAAGTTGAGCCTGTTTAGTTAAAAAAAAAAAGAAAGAAAGAAATAGAATAGGTTATGTTTTTAATGTATTTAAGATTGAGGCTCAGAATTAGAATGGAGCTGGGGGTAGTAGGAAATAGAAGGCAGGGTGGGAGAAAAGTGGAGGTGGCCTTGGGTTTTCTTTGCTTTTGGATAATGGGCATTTCTAGTTAAATCAACACAGTCTATTTCACAACCTGTCTCCTGGTGATGTATATACTCTTTGGACAGGGTTGTGGGCTGCCTAAAGATCTCTCTTAGCCATAGGACATGGGTATAAATAAGCTTTATGTAGTCACAGCTGCTAAGGGTGATTATGGGTAGAGTGCATTCTAAAAGGACAGGGCAGGATGTTCATTGTTACAAGGGAGGAGGGGAGGGAGAAGATCCTGAAGGGAAGCAACAGGCAGAATTCTACTGAACAAACTTCCTCCATGGTCTTTGTCACTTTTTAATGACCCTTTGGGGAGGTGATTTTATTGTAATGGAAAACAAAGACACTTGTGATTGAGAAGCAACTCAGTGTGGTACATGGCTTTTACAACCAGGCTTCCCAGGTGCAAATGTAGCCTTTGTCACGTACAAGTCACATAACCAGTGTGCAAGTTGCTTCACCTCTCCGTGCCTGTCTCCACAGCTATAACCCAGCCAGCACATTAGCTGTGAAGGTGAAATGAGTTGACACATGGAAAGAGCTTGGAAGAGCACTTGGCACATAGTGAGGGCTCAGCCAACATTTCATTTCTTATTTACGTGTCATGCATTCGTAGACATAAACAAGGCAACAGGCAAGAACTGATCATTCCACATTTTTGAGAGTGCTTGGAAGGAAGGTCAGTTAGGATTTAGTTTTCTTCCCACCATCCCATTGGAAGGGAACAGAAGGTCCTGAGGGAAAAAAAGGGAGCTTGTTGTTTCAATGGAGCTGAAAGGAACCAATATGACTGGAGTGTAGTGAGCAGGGTGGTCCTGGTGGGCCTTGAGGAGAGGCAGGTAAGCAGGACCAGATCAGGCAAGGCCTTGTGTGCCAAAGGAAGGACATGGCTTCCGTTTTACAGCACACAGAAGCCATGGGAGGTTTGAAGATTGGCTTGCTCAGATTCCCATTTGAAGATTACTCTGTCAGTGGAACAAAAAATGGCTTGTAGGAAAGACCAAAATGGGTCTGTTGCATTTCAGTGGGAAAGAGGTGATATTGACTTACCAGGGAGTGTTAGGGTCAGATCACTGCCCCTGGCCCCCAGCACCACCACCCCTGGCCTCCCAGCAGACGAGGTCTGGTGCTCTAGCTATGTGTTCTCACGACAATGTGTACTTTCTTACTTTCCTCTGCCATTGCTTGTTTAACTGTTTGTTTTCACCAGGCTGTAAGGCAAGGACTTTATGTCTGCTCCCTGCTTCTTTATATGCTCAGTTCCTGTCCATCACCGAACTCTTAATAGGCTCACAGTATTTATTTAATGGATGAATATATACATTATAGTACTCATTGCAGTGTTTGATTTTGCAAGCCTATGTTACATCCAGCGGTCTACTTCATGGAGAGGAAAGTCATTCCTTTTGAACTTGCCGTATTTGTGATGGGAGGTGGGATTCTACATATCTTTATGTCAAGGAAAATGAACACTGTGGATCTTGGACAGGGCAAAGGCAATACTTGGCTCTATTTTCTGCAGCAAGGTATCACCTTAGCTCCTTATCTGTGGCATCTCAACCAGGAGCCCTAGTTAATTTTCATGCAGAAGAAGCTTTTGAAAGCCAGGCCTCTTTCATGCTCTGGGAAGATTTGAGAGGGGTCAACCCTGTTTAGATTGGTTCTCTGCACCACTCGGGGAAGCCTGCTGGCTGTTCTCAGCATGGAGTATGTTGCAGGGAGGAGATGAGCAGGAAACAGACCAAAGAACCAGGGCACTTCCCAGCTTGAATCAGGCCTGTCTTGTGTGGATTCATTATTTTGTTGAAATTAATCCCCAGAATGGCAGACATAGTATATTTGAATGTGAACCAACAGTACATTTCATGGCCAAGCAAATGTGGTTTTGGATTATCCACCCTGGTTGATTGTCCTTGCTTCCAAACCCTTCCATTAGTGCACATAATTGAACTATACCTGGTTTCGTGTTTTCACACCCAATTTGATGTCCCTGTGGCATTTGCTATGGTGTGGGAAGTGTGAGATGATCTCTTCCTGCTAGTTTTCATTCTCAGTGGGACTGGTGTAGTTTACAAGCATCAGTGACTCTGGCTGTCACTTAATGAGAGCTTCCCATGTTCCAGCCATTGTGCTCAGCCCTTTTTCAGGATGATCACATTCAATCCTCACAACAATACTATAGTAATACTAATAATACTAATAGCCATTTATTTAGCAATTACTGTGTCCAAGTGCTGTTCTAAGTGATGGCATGTAGTAACTCATTTATTTGCAAAGCAACCCAAAAAGCAGTAACTCCAATCCCAGGGAATAAGAGTCACATGGACCCAGATCTGAGCGATAGCCTTCGTATAGAAGCAGGTGGAAGACTTGCCTGTAATGTAGGTACTGCTATCCTACTGTTGTTATAGGGATTTCAGAATGGTTAGGTTCCTTGCCCAAGGTCACACAGCCAATGTATGGTCTGTCAGAAATTGAACTCATTTTTCTGTCTCTAAAGCCCTTGCTTTCTTTTAGTTCTAGCTACTGGGAACCAAAAACCAGACATTTATTATTGCTGGGTTTAGGACACTTGACACTTTAACAGAGAAACCATCTTCCAGATTTTTATTAAAGTATGATTTTGCAGTGATATCATGGCAGGGTAAGTGTTGGGGATGTGATGTTCAGTTCTGTAATTGTGTAGAGAAGTGGACTTGAAGAAATTCTAGGAGCCTCAGTTAGTCAGAAGAGCAGGATATCATAGTGTGCTCTTGCTTTGTTGTTGTCTCCCTGCCACGTTTTGTTGTTGTTGTTGCTGCTGTTGTGGTTTTGTAAACTATTTGTGACTGTGTATAGCCAGGAGCCAGAAGGACAACATTGGCTTTGTAAATTTGCAACTGATATTCAGATAAGATAAGTACATAATTAGCACGGAGCAGCAGAAGAGATTGTCTGGAAGATTTAAATTCTGCATAGGGAATTAGCAAATAGTTCCTGATAACAGTGACTTTCAGATGGGTGTGAACGGGGAGTGGAGGCCCAGCCCATCAAGACAGTTAATAATAGAATGGATTGTTCAAGAACAGCAGTTTATGTGCTTATCATGTGACAAATAATATGCTAGACTTACATTCGTATATTGTATAATGCATTTCTCCCAGTAGCCCTATGAGGTAGGTACTCTTACTATCCCCTCTTACAGACAACAGTACTGACTTTGTGCCTGTTGAAGGGACATAGCCATTCCTTCTCCCTCTGTCCCACTCCGCCCTCTCTATTACATACACATATCCCTCTAATAAATGACAAAGATGGGATTTGAACTCAAGTCTCTTGTAACTCCAAATCCTGTTCTCCTAGAGGTCAACATTAGGGGCTTCAACAGAAAGATGACTGAAAGCAATCTGATTTACGTTCCGCCATCCCTCATAATTAACATTCTTTTAGCACCTCCCAAAGTGACCACGTGTATTGCTGGTGTACCACTGCCTTTGGAAGGTGAGGTGGGCTCCATAGCCTCCATGCACCGACTCCTGGGGAAGTCACAGCACACCTCTGAGACAGGTACCATACTACCATACCTTGGGTTCATATGGGAAAGCTGAGATGAATTTTCCAAAGTCACCTACACAGAGGTTGTATCAGAACCTGGTCTCTGAGCCATAAGTTTGTACTCTTAACCACATCCTATGTTGTCTCCCAGCCAAAGCTAGACAGTTGGTTTGTGGGTGGATAGATAGATACATAAAGGTATACCTATGTATATACATACATTTCTGTCTATCTCTGTATCTGTCTGTCCATCTCTCTCAATTCAGAATTCAACACTGTGCTGCCTTTCTCTTTCTTCTGAGTCATCTGACCAGCTCACTGCATTTTAAGCAGCAGTGCACTTAACTCCTTGCTTACATTGGTATTCCTCTTTGTAGCAGCCCCTGTCACAATAGCAATTGGAATAAAACCCAAAGAGTGGTGCAGAGAATACAAATGGGTTATGTTTCTCTTCAACTTGGAGTAGGACAAAATTCTCATAAAGAACAAGGGAACAAAGGTTCCGTGACCAACATACACCAGGGGACTCCAGCTCTCTCAGATATAGGCCTGTGCAACATAATGGAAAGAGAAATTCGGGATAAAAGGAATTCAGGGAGAATTTTAGGTGGCTTTGCGGGATGGAAGCTCATGATCCTGTCCACGTATATGCATCATCATTAATAGCATTTATTGAATATCTACTCTGTAAGCAAATCTATTGTATGTCCCCTACCTATACAGCTTATGACTCAGAGAATATGGATGCATAGGAACTGAATACATGTATTTACAGAGAACTTTTATCTGTGTATGCATCACCTGCACAAATGGTTGTCTTTAATAATATCATGGAGGTTGTCAGTTAAAGGGACTATATAACCCCGTTGTTGGAAATAAGAGCTTTTTGAGTAATTAAGAACTGATGTGAAGTTAAACTCTTTATTTTGAGAGGCAGAATACCAAAGCAGTTGAATGTGGGCTTGGTCTTAATCCTGACTGAGTTTGAAGCTTGGTTCTAATGTCAAAAGATTTGGGGCAAGGTGAGTGACTTCTCTTACCTTCAGTTTCTTTTTCCACAGAAAAGGAGTTCTTTAATATCTGTGCACCCCTTACAAACCCTTGGTCCATAGAATTCCAGCCTCTTTACCAATTGCCAGTCAGTTGAGTAGAACAATGAAAAACATAATAATCTTTGACAATTAAAATAACTTAAAACAACTTACAAATTTCTCCCGGGGAAAACATATATTATAGCAAATGTAATTTGTAATCTTCAGCAACACTCCTCATGTCCTCTTTTCTTCCCTGTGCTCTCGGATTTATGCCGTGTCACAACCTTGCATGGGCTGTGTCCAGCCCCTCCCACCACCACTGAGCCCTCAGCACATCAGCCCCTGTACTTTCCCCTACAACCTATTATTCCATGCGTGGTTTGTCCTGTCTCACTAAGCCTGCCTATTCCTCCTCTTGCTCCTATTCTCACAGTTCAGCACCAGCTATGTCCAGGCACCTGTCTGACAGATCAGCAGACTAGGGTGGGAAATAAGCTGAATGACAAATCTGCTTACCAGTCAGGGCGATGGGTAGGGTGTGGAAGTACTGCCCCATCTATACGTTTTGGTTTAATCATCCCTTGTACTCTTGCTTCTACTTGTCAAAGGCACATAATGAAGGCTGAGCCTCAGACCACTCATTCCCAGACCCAGAAAAAGTCTGGCACTTGAGTTGTAGCAACATCGACAGGTTAATTAAGGGCTACTTTTTCCCAGGTCCTGATAGGATGGGCTAGGTGTGGGACAAGGGCTTATGGTTCGTGCAGCCAAGAAACAAAGGCAAATGGCAGGCCAGGAAGAATGAAAGAGATGTAAGTCACTATGAGCTGTTGCTCTGGGGAGGCTGGTGTTGGACATGGGAATAAATAATGATTTTGACTGTAAGACCAAGGAGGGTGGTTCCTCAGACTCATGGGTACAGAGGGAAGCATGTGCCATTCAGTGTCCTGGAAAGTTAGTGATCATGGTGACTTCCAAGGTCCACAGAGAAGGTCATCCTGGAAGGATGGATAAAAATGGCATCCAGGTAGAAAGTATTGTCCAGTAAGGGGCAAGGGCTGAGTCAAAGGGCTGAGGCAGGAGGAGGCCGGTATCCCTCATTTCAGGTGGACTGAAATCCCTAGGCATTTGAGATCATGGAGTTCAGGTGGGAGCAGTGAGACACAGGAGTGAATTACAGAAGGTGGTGAGACCAGATTATGTGGACATTGAAAGCCAGACTCAGGCTTTGGACTTTACACCAGTTGTTGTGACTTTTGCAAAGTATGTAAGCCATTGTAATCTTCATGTGTTTAGGGCAGGAGTTCTCGGCCTTGGCACTAGTAACATTTTCATCTGGACAATTCTTTGTTGTGAAACACTGTCTTCTGCATTTCACGAGGCTTAGCAACATCCTTGTCCTCTACTCACTAGATGCCAGGAGCATACTCCCTCTCTATTATGACAACCAAAAATGTCCCCAGATGTTACCTGTGGGAGAAAACCACCTTTGGTTGAGAAACTCTTACGAAGGTATTGCTAACAGCAGTGTGTGGGATGGAAAGAAGAAGGCGTATGAAATTCTTAGAAGGCTATAGCAAAAGTTGGAGGCAGCAATGATGAGGGAGTGTGCACCCCAATACATAACCCCAGCACCTCTACTGCCAGCAGGATTACCATGAGTATCTAATATTTGTAGAAGAAAGAGGCATGGGGTTTGGGGTATTTAGAAGGAAGCACACAAGTTGTTTTTTGATGTATTTTATTTTTCTGATTTTATTAAGACGGTATATAGTCAAGGGGACCGTAAATTCACTCTCAGCAGAAATGTTGGCCAAATCCCTTTTCACCATCCACATTAAAAGACAATGTTAGCAATATTTGATGTTGAGTTTCTGGATAAGATTCACGCTGTCCTTATCCTGGCATCCTTTGTAACATTTTATTTATTTGTAAAACTCCTTAGAATTGTACATTTTTGTCTAGGTTCACTCAGTCTGCACAGCCAGCTGGCCATTAAAGAAATCTAGAAGGAAAATTGCTGGAGCAACCATGCTCTTGTTCGTGTGGCATAATCAACGAAAATAGCCTCAGAAGCGGTTATACTTGAAGTTTTAGTGTGAGCACAGACACGCTGTCATTCACCTTGACCCCATTTAGGACTATATCATTTACTCAAATTTCATTATCTGTCTCAAGCAACAATTTCTTGTAGGAGTGCATGTGTTTCTGACTGTGTGTGTGTGTGTGTGTGTGTGTGCACATGCATATATCCCCTGATTAATTTTGTATCCCATTTCCAAATAAATCTTCCTCAGTCACATCTCTACTCGTATCACGTTCTCTTTTCAAAAATTTTCAATGGCTCCCCATTGCTTATCAGATCAACCCTAAGCCACTTAGTATGGCACTGAATGCCTTCCATGGTCCAAACCCTCTGTTTTTCAGTCTTATCTTTCCCTACTCTGTTGTGTGCATTCCAGTTTTTAACTAAGCGAGGTGAATTTTAAACATGTTTATAGAAAAAGAAGAACTGAGTGAATCAACAAGATTTCGAGTCTTTTTAAAACATTAGGTGAACAATATGGAATACTGAAATACAGACTTTGCGTATGCTCACTTTCTAAATCAAAATTGTTACTTGCTTCTGTCAGGGCATCCGGTGTTTAATTTTACTATGTCAGACAGGAAATCTAGAGTTGCACATTCCAAGTGTGTGCATTTATGAATTTTTCATTAATTACTCTGACTGAAATTGGATACAAGCCTAGCTTAGAAGATCACTCATTGTTTGTTTATTCACTTTGTTATCCAGATCTCCTGCTATCCAGTTAAATCTATCATTATTCCTTTGCTTTTGTTCGTTTCTTTTGCAAAATGCTTTGCTTCAGGTCTTTTGAGTATCCTTCCAACTCTCCTATCTATCCTTCATTCAGAGATCAGTAACTGATCTAGTGAAAAGTTCAACACCACTCATATCCCAAACGAGTGACGCATGGCACTTTATTGATAAATGAATATAGACACATCCACGTGTCTCCATTCCACTTTCTTAAGTAAGCTTGTGCAAGCGCTAGGTAAGAGCTCTTTCTTCTTCCTCTCTTCTGTGAAGTCACTCTGCCTTCTTGATTCACCTCCATGTGTTCCCTTTCAGAATATCTGGGGGCACACAGAGACAAAAGTACAAGTGAAATTGGTGATTTAGAAATATCTGATGAAAATAAGTCAATTTCTCCCCTTTCAAATCTCTGTGCATGGTCTTGTTTAAATATTCCTTTATCTTTGTGAGAAATGGAATTTGAGATTTTCAATTCTGGTAAACAGCCACCACCATAAATCTGCAGGCTTTTGATCCTAGATACCCATTGCCTGTATAAAATCTGTTGAGCTGGGAGAAAGTTCTCCCATTGAAAATAATGCTGCACTTTATATGCCGCCTGTACGCCATGACAGTTGATAGATTGCCACAGGATTAAACATACTTTTCTTTGTCACTGCTGGACAGGGGCGATTTTGGTTTATGGATGCCCCAGATTACTTTCTACCTGCCTCTCTCAGCTGAGTACAGAGAAGTTTCATGACTGAACTCCTCCATCTGATTCTAAGTGACACGTGGTTGACCCTAATATGTTGTCACTAGGTTTTTAGATATTTTAAATCCTTGGATATATGAAGACCCTGGCTTCTGTTCCCTCCCTGCAGATCTGTGTAGGTTTGATGAATTCTGTCTGGAAAGACTCCCAGACAGGATGTCTTGCAGGCAGCCTGAGGACCCTTTTTGCTTTCATGCCAGAGAAATTTTTTGGAGCCCTAACTTCTGGGTTTATATCACATACTCATCAGTCTTGTGACTGGGCGCATATCGCTTAATCGCTGTGTGTCTGTATCAGTTTCCCCATCTGCATAGTGAGGATGCTGAAGCATGCACCTGTTGGGGCTTTGTGGGGATTAAGGGTTTGATATATGCAAGGTGCTAATCCAGATACTGGACATAGGGTAAATGCTTCATCTCCTCATGGTTATCATGTGAGTATTGGGTAGATACATAGCTTCATAGAAGTTGAAGGACTTACCAAGTCACACAGCTCCAATCCAAACTGAGCATTGAAGTGTGGAGGGGAGTAGAGTGTGGTGGAATTAAAATGGAATGGGAGAGGGTAGAGTGGAATGACATGTTGTAGAGTGACATGGAGTGGAGCCACAATGGCAGGAAGAAATCTATTTATAGATGTTAATGAAAAACCACAGAAAGAGAAACTTTCAAATACCTGTATTGAGAAAGCATGCATCTTTCAGGAAAATGAAGATGATATTGTGTAACAGAAGAGGGATGTTAATTGTCTTGTCCTGGGACAAGAACAAGATATGTATCTGTGGATATATTAGAATTATGAAAAACATGCTTTTCTGAGAATGCTATCATTATCTTGCGATGTGTCAAGACCCTGCACCAGAGGTAGATGTTATCTGGAATATACAACAGAACTTAAAAAAAAAAAAACAAAAAGCTCACAGATCAAGGCCATTTTTGCATAGGTTTGTGAACAGACAACCAGGAGGAGTGTTTTTCATATTCCCGGTAGATGAGAGAGAAATTGGCAGCCACCACTTTCTTTCCAAAAGGCCGGCAAGCCCTGGCATATTCCCATGGCTGGTGTTCTACCAAAACTGATATCTCCAGGTCCTGGTGCTATTCCCATCTTTCAGGTTTTCTCTCTTGAGCAGCGTTGCTTTTGCTCTATCTGCTAGCTAAATGGGAGGTCAAAGCAAAAGCTGCTTTCCAACAATTTGCTGTTGTAGCCTCTCCCAGATGTCAGATGAAGAGTGTGGTAGTCTCAGTGGCTCACGTGTGCAGAGTGAGAGTCCTGCTGACTGTGGCGCTGACGGAGACGGGCAGGTGAGTCGTTTGCTGGGTCATCCTCATCCTGGGATCAGGTCTCTGATTGTTGGCAGTTCCACCAAGCTTCGCCGATTTCATCTGTAAAACTGGGTGCGCTAATTTGCTTTCGTGGCCTGTTGGACCAGCGTGGTTTAAGTTAGGTTGTAAGTCACAGGAAGCAATGGTTTTAAATAGAATTTTACTTTTCTGTTGCACGAAATGAAACCTAAAGAAGGACAGGGCAGATGGATGTGGAGACTCCCGCATCTTCCTTCTGTTGAGATATTCCACTGTCTTCAACACCTGGCCTCCACCTTCTGATGAAAGACAGTGACATGATTTTCCACCGTCACATCCTCATTCCAACATGCACCAAGGAGAATTGGGGAAATTATATCAAATTTCCTGTTTTCAGTGAGCACTTTCTGGAAGTTGCCCACACCAATGTCACTTATGTTTATTAGCCAGAACTTAGCCACATGACTCTACCTAATCAAAGGAAGATGGTTAAAGTAGTTTTTATTATGGGTAACCATATGCCCTGCTGGGGCATTAAGCTGCTTCTTAAGATATAGGGGAATTTGGGAAGAACATTAATGCTCTTTAGCCATATTGATGGAGGCTGTGTTTGCTATAGCAATATCCCATGAGAATTGGCTGAAAATATTTGTGGTTATTTTACTGTCAACTGGATTACACAACTTTTCCAATAATGTGTGCTCATGTTTATTTTCATCTCATTATTAGGTCTGTTTTATCATAGGTTCTGGAAGAATCAGAACAAAGGTCCAAAGGCTGTGATTTCTTTATTATTTCTCATTTTGGTAGAGAGAATAGGAAGCCTAATTATGTCTTTGCAAACAGGAATCATGTCATTTTTAGTTTATTTTTTGTCTTGAGTATTCTTTCATGCAAGAAAGCACTCACTGTTTTAAGCACCAGGGTTACAGTGGCCTACAAGACAGGCTGGCTCCTTGTCCTCATGAACATTGAATATTGAGGTTAGCACCATTAAGGACATAAATGGAATGGAGTTGCAAAGAGGCACTGAGTTGGGGAGTGAGCCTGTTTAGATGCCAGGTAGACTAGGAAGGCAACTTTGAGGGAAGCACAGCTGACTTACAGCCTGAAGGACGAGAGAAAGTCACCCAAAGAGCCAAGGAGAGAATTGCAGTAGAGGGAACTGGCACATGCCAAAGCTCGGAATGAAGAAAGCTTGGTGTGTTCGAGAGAAGAGGGGTGGTCAGTGTACCAGTGTGTCAGGGGTCGGAGGGGAGCACAATGCCCCACCCAAAGAAGGTGCCCTAGGGTCTTGCTCAACATTAGAGAGACAGACTTTCCACTCCTTTGGGGATTTTATTTGAAATCCATTTGTATGAAGTTCTTGGTCACACCCTTTATTCCTGAAACAATCCCACTGGAGAGTGTGCATCCTGAAACTTATTCCAGTTCAGAACGGTAGGGGGACGGATGTTTATGTTTTTAGGCAAAGATACTGAGAGAGAGGCTTTGATGAAGGCCATTCAGTTGGTTGGGGAAAAATAAACTCATTTAGAGATACGTTTCTGGAATTGCCTGATTTGGATTGAACAGTACAGCCTCCAGTTATAAAACCATTTCCCTCAAGTTTTTTTTTTCCCCCAAATCTTTATTTCAGTCTGATAGATGTGGCATATCTTGTGCCTAATTCAACAAGAACTAGTTTCTCTCTCCCCCCCCCTCCCTCCCTCCCTCTCTTCCTCCCTCTCTGCTTCATTGGAGTTTGGATCTTCTGCTAGTGTCTACTTGCTTCCTACTTGGCATGCTTGTCACTCCATTTGTTTTTGTAATTTGGGGGTTTTCTTTTTGTTTGTAAATTTGTCATTATCCCCCACAAAGCTCCCTGCTATGGTTTGGTAAAGATCTTCATGTCTTCACATTGAAAGCGCCATTCCATCTGCGAGCCAGATACTTTCATCCCAAAATGCCATTCCAGAGGAGAAAATTGGAACTGGGAAGATTGGCAACAGTGATCGCTACCAACAGCACCTACTGTTACAGGATTAATAGGAATTAAATCTGCTAGAGCCATGGTGTGAGCCAGCACTTTACTTGCAAGTGGGGCTGAAGTTTAAAGAACAGAATTTTCAGCAGGGCAATTGTCTGGGCTCTTTCTGACCTTATTTCTGGCTGGTGGTGAATTTGCATTGGGAGCTCAATAATTGTACTCTTAGACAGCCTTGAAACCTACAGTTACCCTGCGTCTGCAACTGCCCACACGTTGCTTTCTGGTCTCCTTGTAAAAAAAAATTTGGTTGGCTTTTCAGTGTTGTTTTGGATGCTCCATGTGGATTACTCTTTGAATGTCTGCTTTGCAGCTTTCTATTTTTTTTTTTTTAATTTTTTTTTTTCAACGTTTTTTATTTATTTTTGGGACAGAGAGAGACAGAGCATGAACGGGGGAGGGGCAGAGAGAGAGGGAGACACAGAATCGGAAACAGGCTCCAGGCTCTGAGCCATCATCAGCCCAGAGCCCGACGCGGGGCTCGAACTCACGGACCGCGAGATCGTGACCTGGCTGAAGTCGGACGCTTAACCGACTGCGCCACCCAGGCGCCCCTGCAGCTTTCTATTATTAAGGGAGAAAGTCTTGAGGTCCAAAGAAATGGGTGATCCTTTCCGTGCCACCCTATGTCTTCTGCATGGCATTAGCCTGACTTTGTCCCAACAAAAGTCACACTATGTGGGCAGTAAGCTGTAATGCCATTAAAGTGGTAGTTGTCCTTAAATGGTCATTGGATTATACTTCTCTGGTTGTAAAACGGTCAAATAATCTTAAGATGAAATTCAAACCCTCCTGATGTTTTGGAAATCCCAGAGTGATCAGATGGCATTCAGGCCTATAGAATCATGTCTCCCCACTGGTCACCTCCTTACTCAGATCTCTTCAGCCACACAGGCCTTCTCTGAGGTCCTCAGATATGCCATGCTGTGTTCCTCTACAGGACCTGTGCACATCTGGGGTACTCTTCCTTTTCAACCTCTTGAGTTATTTGGATCACTAGATAGATGCCTTCCTGACCTCTAAGTACCAGGCATTCTCTTCTGTAACAGAACGTTCATATATTTTTTTCATTCTTAACTTGGTACCAAAACTTTTAGTTATTTGGTTCGTTTACTTATCCAATTTGTCTCCCTCAGGGACCTTATTTTCCTTGATTACTATTGTGTCCCTAGCATCTAGCAGACTCTTTACCATGTAGTAAATATTCAATGAGTATTTGTTGGATGATTGAGTAAATGAATTTTCAGCTTTGTGTAGGGGGGACCAGCTTGACTGAACGTGAATCCATGGGTGGGAATCAATACATAACATCCTACCTTGTCTTATCCTTCCTTTATATCATTCTGTCTCATAGATTGCAAGTGAATTATGGATTAGTGGCCCAAAGATGCCCTTCATTCAGTTTCTTTCTATGAGTCATTCAACAAACATACTGGAAGGAAGTACTTTAGGCCTTGGTCTAGGTGTCAGGCACCAGGAACCCTAACATGACCATTATGTCATTTGCACATACATGTTTGTCCGGTTATCTTCTTGTCCTTATGTCCCCATTCGTCTTCACATTTTAAATAGTTCAAAATATTTATTATTTTGAAGGGAAGGATTTAGTTTTAGGTGTTCATTTAAAGACCTGGAGATTCTTGTACATCAGTGCTTCCCAAGACTTCTTCATGTGCATATGTGTGTCAACCACCAGGTTTTCTTCGGTGCGACTGGGGGGCAGGTGAGACGTGCTCTTTCCACCCCCTCCCTTGTACTACTTGCTTGAACTTTATTAAACTAACTGCTTGGAATTCTTTAGATCCCTCTGCTTCTCTTGTCTCTCTCTCCCATTCTTTCTGATCCTGCTCCTCCTCTCCCTTGTGCCTTTGAATATTCTTGGAACACCATTACCACCTTCTCTTTGCACACAGAGCTGTAACTCATGTTGTGGATCTCTGCCTGATTTATTATTCCTTACAAAATATTCTAGGTTTTCCCCTTGTCTTTCTCACTGATGGAGGATTTTGCATCCTCAGTTCTGACAAATCAGGAATGGCCATGTGGCTTACTTGCTCCAGCCTGTGAAATGTTGGGAAGTGTCATATATGTCTCTGGGCAAAGCCAGCATGTGATTCACCCCGGTCTCTTTTCCCTCTGCCAAGAGATAAGACAATCACTTCTCCGTCAGCTTGGGCCCTGGAGAGAAGATGACATAGAGCAAAGCCATAGATGAACCACTGATGACACATGGCCTGAGTAAGAAATAAGCCTTGGTTGCTGTAAGCTTCTGAGATTCTGAGGTCATTTTTTCCAACAGCATACCTAGCCTATCTTGGCTGATACTGACTTTTATCTCAGAGGGCGTATCTTTGCAGAAGCTCCTCAAACCTTCTAAAATCCGGCTGTTGCTTTTTTCTTGCATTCCCATAATATTCCCTCTTAGCCATCAGCATATGATGTTATAATTACTTTCCTGTCTTTTCCCCTCGTCAGACTATGATTTCTGTGCAGGAAGAGAACTTGTTTGATTCATCTCTCACCCTTTGCTGGCCTTTGATAGGTAGTCAACAAGCACCTGATGAATGAAAGTAAACAAGATTAGTGTAAAGACATCCATGTCTCCACCACCATCGTGAACATTTTTGGTGGGATAGATTCTAGTGCAGAGTGGCTGTGTCCACGTAAACACGGTGATGTGAGAAGAATCCCATGCCATCTTGGAGAATGTGGACACTCACAGGGGCACCTCGGTGGCTCAGTTGGTTGAGCGTTTGACTTCGGCTCAGGTCATGATCTTACGGTTCGTGAGTTCGAGCCCCTTGTTGGGCTCTGTGCTGACAGCTCAGAGCCTGGCGCCTGCTTCAGATTCTATGTCTCCCTCCCTCTCTCTGCCCCTCCCCTGCTCATGCTTTGTCTCTCTCTCTCTGTCAAAAATAAATAAATATTTTTAAAAATTAAAAAAAAAAAAAAAAGAATGTGGACACTCACATGAGATTAACTGCTCATGGCAAACCCTGACCAGGATTCTGGTCACATAACTAAACAATGGGAGAAAATCTGGGGCAAAGATAAAAAGCAGTATATTGGGAGTATATGGGCAGCAAAATAAAACAAAACAGAAACAACCTATCAAGTACATTTATTTAAATTCACAATTCATACTTTGACAATGTAGGGTCATGTTTCCCAGGCCAGCACATTGAACTCTCTCTCTCTCTCTCTTTTTTTTTTTTTTTTTTTTTTTGGTGATTTATTGCCCCCCATCATGATTGCATATCTCCTGATAAGCCCCCAAGCCCTACTATCACCTGTATGTTCCTGCTCTGCTCTTCCTTATGAGACTCAAGGGGCTCTGTCATGGCCTCATCTCTCTTTCTCCATAGTCTGAGAGGAAAAGATCAACAAAATATCCAGTAGCAACCTACTTGGATTTTTTTTCATTAAAACCAGCAACCGTCTTCTCTAAAGCAGAGGAGTCAGAGCGTCAAATAATAGACTTCACTTTTCACCTTGAATTTGCCAGAAGCCACTGGTGGAACGCTGGAAAACCCTGACCATGGTGCTGCTTTAGTTCTACAGATACTAGACCCATTCTTCAAATCAAATCAAATCAAATCAAAACAAAAAGTGTTCTGCTCTTCTCATCCGAGAGCAGACTGAATTCAGGTAAAAGTGACTCAGACTTACCAGGTGTAATAACCAGGTGTGTGACTTCTCTGAGCATCCATAGTTGGCATCAACAAGTTGGACCCGTGACAGTTTCTCAGCTTGCGAAGAGTACTGAGCATGATAGCTTTAAATGGGCCATTACCTTTTTTATATTTATCCCAAACTGTTAAGGTCAGCATTAAAATTTGACCTTTTCCCTGCCAACCCGTTTGAAGTAATTAACCCCTGTGTCTTGAAACACAAGGAAGCTATGACTTTGTTATTAAATTCTCATAAAGAGCCTATTAATATTAAAATTGCTTCACTCTTGGGCTGAATGTATTAACGGCCTTGCTCTGGGTAAACACAAACCCTCAGCACAGTGTTTTAAAATGCATGAGCTGAGGGCAGACCATGCTTTTTCTAGCTACCTCCTCTGTAGCAGAATGTTATGTTTTCTGTGACAGTTTCCCCTTGTATTTGTTCAAATGTTTCCATTTTAAATCTGTGTCCCTAGATTTATATTTGTTTATAGGGGAGCTCATTTTACTGCTCACAGTTTTGGAGGAGGTCCAGTGGAGCAGAACACCTGTAAAGACCCCTGTACCCATCACCCTCGTTGTGACTTCCCAGGACGGTGTCCAGACCCTGATCTTCTTGTTGGGGAGCATAGCTTGTGATGATTCTTTTAGGCAGGTCCATCGTACCTATATATCATCCGTGGAGTGTGCTTACAAAAGATTTACACAACCCACCATGGACTTGCTGAGTTAGAACGGCAGAGAAGAGATGTTCCTGTGTCTGCTGTATAAACCACCTTCTCAAGGGGTTTGCTGTAGTAAAACCCACCAGAATTCAGTTTGCTAATTCAGTCATTCAAAATATGCCTTGAACATCTATTATATGCCAGGCATTGTGCTAGGCCTTGGGGATACAGTAGGAAATTAAAGAGCTAGGTACTTGTCCTAATGGATCTTATAGTTCATTAAAGAAATACACAGTGAACAAGGAGGATAAATAAATAATTAAAAATAGCAGTAGACTTCTGCTTCAGGTAAGAAGTAGGCACACTTTTCCCTATTCCTCCTGGTAAGTACAAATAAAATCTTTAGGCATAAACATACAGATTCAAACAGCTGAGTAATTTCCAAACAGGGTAAATCCAAAGAAATCTACACTGAGACACATCAGAGTCAAACTTCTGAAAAATGAAAGGCAAAAAAAAAAAAAAGAAAAATTCTTGAAAGCTGAGAGAAAAAGGAAACTACCCAGAGGGGAAAAGCAATTTGAAGGACAGCAGATTTCTCATCAGAGGCCGTGGAAGCAAAGAGAAAATGGCGTGACATTTTTCAAGTGCTGAAAGAAAATACTTGTTAACTCAGAATTCTATTTCTAGTGCAAATATCCTTCAGAAATGAAGGAGAAGTAAAGGCATTCTCAGATGAAGAAAAACTAAAGTGATTACTTGCTAGCAGACCTACCTTAAAAGAATGGCCAAAGAAAGCACTCTAAAGAGAAAGGAGGTGGTGAAAGAAGGACTCGTAGAACATCAGGAGGGAAGAAGACAAAAATAGGGATAAATGCCATAAAATCTGGTGTTTTTGAAATTATACTTTATGGTTGAAGCAAAAGTTGTAACATAGTCTAATGTGAATCAACTAACATGCAGTAGAAATATTTAAGACAGTTGTATCATAAATGGCAGAGGGTAAAAGGGAGGTAAGATTTCTGTGCTTCAGTCAATCTGCTAAAATGGTTGCAGGAGGTAGAGCATGGTAAGTTGTGTGTGTGCATAACATAATACCCAGAGCAACTACTGAAATAACCTGTGAGAAGAAATTTGCTCAAAAACACTATAGACAAACAAATTTATTAATAAAAAGTATTCAGGTGACTCAGGAAGGAAAAAGAAAACAAAAAAGAGAGATAACAGAGAAAAAAATGGCAAAGAATTAAGCATTAATATAATAGTAATTGTATTTAATACAAATAGTCTACATACACCAATTAAATGAGAGATTGTGAAAGTACATGACCCAACTATATGCTGTCTATAAGAAGTTGCTTTCAAATTTAATTATATGGGTACATGGAAAGTAAAAGGATGGAAAAAGAGGTATCAGGTAAACACCAATCAAAATAAAGTAGGAGTAGCTATATTAGCATCAGGTAAAGTAGATGTAAGAGCAAAGCAAATTACCAGAGACAGAGAGAGGCAGAATATAATGGGTATAATGAATATAAAAGTGTCAGTCCAACAGGGAACATAGCAGTCTTTTTTTTTTAATATTAAATTTATTGTCAAATTGGTTTCCATACAACACCCGGTGCTCATCCCAACAGGTGCCCTCCTCAATGCCCATCAGGGAACATAGCAATCTTAAATGTGCATGCATTAAACTGGAGAGCTGCAAAACATGCGAGAAAAAAAAAATTACAGAACTAAAAGAAGAGATAGGAAAATCCACAATTAGAGTTGGGGACTTTAAACACCAGTCTACTACCAATTAATAGAAAAACTTAGACTGAAAATAAACAAGGATAAACAAGAACTCAACCAACTACCATTAATCAACGTGTCTACCCAACATTATAGAACATTCCACCCACCAAATGCATAATACATGTTCTGAAGTGTCCGTTGGACATATAATAAGACAGGCCATATTCTGGACAATGAAACAAACTTCAACAGGTTTAAAATAATTGAAATCATTCAGAGTGTGTTCTCTGACCACAGTGGAATCAAATTAGAAATCAGTTACAGGAATATAATAGGAAAATCTCCAAACACCTGGAAACTCAACAACATACTTCTGAAAAATTTGTGGGCTAAAGAGGAAGTCTCCAGGGAAAGAAATAATTACATTGAACTAGATGAAAATGAAAAGAAAACCTGAAAACTTGTGCGACACAGGCACAGTAGTGCTCAGAGGGAAATTTATAGCACTAAATTAATATATTAAAAAAAGGAAAAGCCTTAAATCAGTACTCTAAGCTCCCCCTTTCAGAACCTACAAAAAGAACAGCACAATCAACCCAAAGCAAGTAAAGAAGAAAGTAATAAAGATATGGGCAGAAAGCAATGAAATGGAAAACAGTAACATAATAGAGAAAATCAGTGAAATGAGTGGCCTCCTTGAAAAGATCAATAAAATTGACAGACCTCTAGCAAAAATGACAAAGGAAAAAGTGCAAGCACAAATTATCAGTATCAAAAATGGAACTGAGACTGTCACAGGAAACCTTGCAGGTGTCAAAAGGGTAATAAGGAAATGGTGTGAACAACTCTACATGTATCCAATGGAAAACTTACATGAAATGGACCACTTCCTTGTAAAACACAAACTTCCATAATCCACTTAATATGAAATAGATATTTTGAATGTTTCTGTAACTAATAAGGAAATATAATCAATAATTTAAAAACTTTTTTTAAAAGGTTATCTCCAGACCCAGAGATTTTCATCAGAGGATTTTATCAAATGTTTAAGGAAGAATTAACACCAATTATATGTAATCTCTTCTAGAAAACAAAGGAGAAAGGAACACATTCCAATTCATTTTATGAAGCTAGTCTTACCTGGATACCCAAAGCATACAAATTCAGTACAAAAAAAAACCCCAAAACTATAGACCAATATCCTTCATGACCATAGGCATAAAAATGTACTTTTTTGTCTGTAACACATTATTTGCAAATAGCATTCAGCAATATATAAAAAGAATTACATACTTTCATCAAGTGAATTTTATTCTGGGGATATAAGACTGGGTCAGTGTTCACAATTAAATCAATGTAATCAACCTTATTAGGCTAAAGAAGAAAATCACTTGATCATATGAAACAATGTAGAAAAAAATTGATAAATTTCAATACCCATTCATGACAAAAAAAAAAAAACCTATCTGAAAAATATGACATGGAAATTAAAAGCACAGTGTCATTTCTAATGACTCAAAAAAGATACTTAGGTAAAAATGTAACAAAATAGATACACAATTTGTGTTCTGAAAGCTATAAAATGCTGACAAAAATAACTTTTAAAAATTTAAAGGAGAGACTTATTATGTTCATGTATTGGAAAATGACATAGTAAAGAAAATTCTCTCCAAGTTGATAAAATACGTTTAATACAATTCTTAGGAAAACCCCAGCAAGACTTTTTGTTGATATAGACAAATTATTCTCAAATGTATATGGAAAGGCAGTAAATTAAAGTAACTAAATAATTTTGAAAAAGAAATGTAAAGTGGGAGAAATGAATCTGCCCAATTTCATGATTTATTATATACTACAGAAATCAAGACTGTGGTGTTAGCAGAAGTATAGACACATAGGTCCATACAACAGAATATAGAACCCAGAAATAGATCTACAGAAATATGCCCAACTGATTGGACAAAAACAAAAAGGCAGTTCAATGGAGGAATAATATCCTTTCAATTCCTTTGCCTGGAACAATTGGGAAACCATTCCATCCTGAACCTAAATTTCACATTTTATACAAAACTGATTCAAAATGGTTTCTGAACTTCAATATAAAAAAACTTTTAGGAAAAAAAAAAAAGATAAAATCTTTGAGATTTTAAGGTAGGCAGAGTTCTTAGAATTGACACCAAAAGTCTAATCCATCAAAGAAACAATGATAATTTGGGCTTCATCAGATTTTTTTAAAGCAATCTTGTTCTCTTTAAAACACCTGTTAAAAGGATGAATAGACAAACTGTTGGCTTGGAGAAAACTATTCCAAAAGACCGGTATATATAAAGAATGCTCAAAACTCAACAATAAAACATCAACCCAGTGAGCAGGCGGACAAAAGACGTAAAGAGATAGTTCACGGAAGAGAATATACAGATGGGAAGTGAGCACATGAAAAGATGCTCAACATCACTGACCATTAGGGAAATACGTATTAAAACTGCAAGGTGGGATCAGTGCACACCTGTCAGAATGGTTAAAATGAAAAATAGCGAACCGTCAATACTGGCAAGGATATGGAGCAATTGGATTGTGCACACATACATTGGTGGAAAGAGTGTAAAATGGTAAAGCCACTTTGGGAAAGGGTTTCAGTGTCTTTAAACACTAAACATACAACCACCATACAATACAACCTACCAATTGTCCTCCTGGATATTTATCCAAGAGAAATGAAGACTTATGTTCACACGAAACATGTACACACATTTTATGGCAGCTTTATTCTAAACAGTCAGACACTGGAAACAGCAGATATGTTTCAGTGGGTGAATGGTTACACAACTGTAGTACATCCATACCATGGAATACTACTCAGTGATAAAAATAAGAAAGTACTGTTAATACATGTGTCAGCCTGAGTGAATCTCTAGAGAATTGTGCTGAATGTAAAAAAATTGAATCCCAAAAGGTTGCGTATTGTATGATAACATTTATATAAATTTCTTGGAATTTCAAAGTTGTAGAAATGGAGAATAGAGTGTTCATTGCCAGGGATTAAGGAGGGGGTAGGAGTGGGAGAGAAGTAGGTATGGTTGTGAAAGGGGCATCCTGAGGATGGGAGTGTTTGGATCTTGATGGTATTGATATTGTTGTAGTACGGTGTTTTGATATTGCAGTCTCCCCATAGGGGCAAACTAGGTAAAGGACACATGGGTCTCTTTGTATTATTTCTGACAACTGCATGTGAACCTACAATTATTTTAAAATAAAAAGATTAGCTGAAAAAAACATTTATCAAGTTAATAAAAATAAGTGCCATGAAGGGAGTGAACAGATGGAAGGCAACTGGATTTGGTGGATAGGATGTTTGGAGAATGCCTATTTGAGAAGGTGGCATTGAAATTAATTGACAAATGATGAGAGGCAGCCAGCTATGTAGAGCATGAGGGAATACCAGACAGGTAGATTGAAACACTCAGAGAGCCTGCGTTGTGCAACTTTTAGTGGAGAGGTGTTATATCCTTCTGGCTTAGAGGGCAAAAATAGAATATGCAGAGTGCCCTGTTTGTATCCACTGCAGCAAGGGCCATGCTATCTCAGCACTCTTATCCCAGTGTGTTCACACACCTGCATCCATAAGATTCTTTTAGTCAGGCTTCAGGCATTGTAAAAGTACTGTCTTCCTGTCAGCAAACATTTATTGAACACTTAGTGTAATAATAATAATAATAATAATAATAATAATACTGTTGCTACTTATGCAGGGTTTTACTTCTCACAGAATTTTGTCACACATCTCAACTCATTGGAATCTCAAAACTACCCTGGGGAATAGGAATTAGTAACACCTTTGCTTTCCTTTACACATGGTGGTCTTAAGACTGAAAAAAGATTAACTGATGTGTTCAAATGTACTTGAGATAGCAGACGTGGGACTCACATCTGGTGCATATAATCCTAAAGTCCATACTTTTTCCCACTGCACACTCATCATGAGGATACTATATGATTTACTATAATAATATGAGGGACATATAAATAAAAACATACTTTTGAGTCACAACAGTTCATTAAGGAGACATAATTGGCTTAGAAAATATTATCAAGAAATAGAAGAAAGTACTTATTTTTCTTGCCAGTTAATATATGAGGGTAGTTGACACTATGAAATATAGAAGGAACAATATAATATACAATATAATAATTTCCACCAACTATTTTAAATATTTTTCTTAGCACTATTCACTAAATCATTCTTACTCTCTCCCCTTTTCCCACTAACAACAACTTGTATTATATCCTAAATTACCCTTTGTACTAGAATTGGTTTCTATATATTCTTTCCCATTAATTCATGTGTTGGTGTTGGTGCTCCACACTTTTGATTATTATAATTTTATAGTGTATTTTAATTTTGCATATAGTAAGTCTTGTATTATTGGAGAGGATGAATATGAATGGATTTAAAAAATTATTTTGCTTCTAAAACATCACTTCTCATTAAATGAGTAGCTTTTCACACTCAGTGAAGAAAAATGTAAGTGTAGATAACTCAAAGGAAAAAGGAAGTTGTGATTATGTTACAGTCTTCAGAACGTGGTCAGAATCTTTTTAGATAAACATATTAAGTGTATGGAATATTACATAATAGGCTTTCGTATTTTATCTGTTTTGGAGACATGCTAATTAGGCAGTAAATCTGTGTTGTATGATTGTATGTCCTTTTTTAATGTTGGATTTAGTTTTATCCCATGTATTAATTGGTTATATAGATAGGTCACATTAGTTTCCCAAGTAGTCCTGTTCTGTCCTGTTATTGCTCATGAGAGCATCCTGTCCGTTTCCTACCTAACACTTATCACAGTCTGTAATTATTTCTTTTATTTGCTTGTTTAGTATCTCGCTTCTTACTGGAATGGGAACCAGTAATCTTATTGTGAAAATTAGGGCCATGCTCATCATGTTTCATGCTTTATGTTCGGTTCTTAGAGCAGTGCTTAACACATGGCTGGTGTTCAGTAACCACTTGTTGAAAAATTTGTTGAGTGAATTTAATTTAAATAATTATTTTTAAATTTAAATTTATTTAATTTAAATAATTTATTTTTCCAGAAGGATTAGAACTATACTCTGGTTTTCCCAGAACAAGTGCTGTCACTTTGTAAAACAAACATAATACCTTCTCAGCAGAACTCTACTACATGTAACTTAACTGTCTATTATTAAAATGATAATTCATCTTTTATAATGTTCACACATTGCATCATCAAAAATCACTTACCATGTAGTTCTGGGAAAACATACTGACTCTTTGGATTATGTATGCTATATTAAAACATTTTGTATCCCATATTTTTTAATGTGGAGTGAAGGGCAGAAGGTTGGCAAATTGAGACCTGTGAGAGAGACATAAAAGACCCTGGCTGAGGTTACTTTCGAAACTTTTGATTTTCGTGGGTGGAGCCATAGTGCTGCAAAGCCCTTGAAGAAATGCCGTTATCCTCATGGACTGTCTTTCACGGCTCACTTTTACTTGGCCAGAAATTTAATTTCAAGTAATCATTGGGTAGGTGATGATGTTCTGCAGGCTCCTTGAGCTGAACGAATTAAAATTTGAAGTTCTCATAGTTTGTAAGTGGGTAGGAGTTCATTGGATATAGCCCATTAGTCACTTAATTTTTATGCCATATAAATGGGGCGTCTCTTTGCCATTTTGCTTGAAGGGACTTTATGGAGAGCCATAAAGAGGGACGGTAAATTTGCAGTCATGTACTTTTGTGACCACATCACCCTTTTTGGCTCAGTCCCCTTTTCAGGGATGATTTCATCTTAGGCAATTTCTTGCCCCAGTGCTGGGGAGTAAATGTTCACCTTAAAATCCTTCCTTTTAAGAATGATTCCTTTCCCTGGGAAGTTCCTCCATGCTGTTTTTCTTCCCTCCAAACAAGGGACATTGTGAAGCTCAACAAAAAATGGATGTACAACCCAAGCAGAGTTGAAGCTGTTTGTGTAAAGCATACACCTATGCCTTGCTTCTTACCTTGATAAATTACACTTTAGATTCAGGGCTGGTGGGTCTAAATGGGGCCAAAAAGCAAAAAGGTGGCGATTTCATCATTATTCATGAATTCCCTTTTGAGCTATTTTTTACTATCTTATGTCTTTACCAAGATTTTCTTTTGCTTTTATTTTTAGGATGTAAAAAAGTGATACCGTGTCTCCCCACCCCCTCATAATCCTTTATCTGTAATTTAAAATGTGGAAAATTTGTATATACTTGCATCTAGCTTAGCATAGAGCAGGTGGCAGCTGTTTTGGTTTCTATCAGAAGCTTCACAAACTGTTCTTGATATGAAAGCTTAAATTATTGGCGATTTTCATTTAGATATTTTTTATCATCATGAAGCTTGAAATATGTCTAACCTATTATGTGAGTCTGAACCAAGGTTGGGGTTTTATTTGCCATTCCTTTGTTCTAAAATTTCATTAGACATTTTCTTAGTGAAAAATTAATTGATCCTGGGAGTGGTGGTGATAAATCATTGGAGGTGAAGCCAAATTGATTTTTGTACCACCTCTCACTTGTTTCAATCTTAGTGGAATTATCTCTATTAGGTTCTGAGAATGTTTATGGGTATTATAAAACATTTACATCTTGATGTATTAAGGTACTTGAGTGGTTTTTAGCCATTATTAAGGGAATTATATTAGGATTAGTCTTGTTATCAATCTCTGCATCTGGCACCTAGCTAAGAAATGGCTGTTTTTATCCTCATTAAAGCCATAAATAGAACTTCATTAACTAGCACATGCCAAGTGCCAAGGCTGGTGGCAAAAACTCTTTCTACTTTGGAGGAGACCGTGGGTTCCTGAGCATCACAAGTTAAAGAAGTAAGTTTCTGACATTTTGTGAAGAGTTTCCTCTGCAGAAAAGTGCCCTGCCCCCTTATAGTTTGAAAATACCACAGGAGGTGAGGGTTCCATGGAAACTTGAAACAATTGGGGCTGACGGATTTAATCTGTTTGATGTACTTGTGAAATTCTCGCTAAAGACGGATCTAATTCTGTACTGGCCTTGAGGAAAGAATACTGAGAGTGGCTGTATGGAAGATGATTATGGAGAAGTGACACATGAACAAAATGTTGACCATTGACCATGTAATATTTGCTCTTGAGTGAGGCTCTATATGTCGGGGCTTGGTTTTATTTATCTGAATTTTCTTTTCCCATCAAGATTAGTTCTAATCGGCTTAGACAAAACCGGGCTGAAAGATTATAAACAAAAGATAATGATAAATGGTAATGTTCCCACTTGGCCCAGATCTGGGGAGAAGGGAAGAGAGATTCATAACAGCTTGGTCTAGGTGAGGCTTTTTTTTTTTTTTTAATGATCTGTAAAAGAAAGTAAATTGCATGCTAATGAAATTTGCAGGCAGTATTAAATTGGAAGGTGTTGCAAACAGGAGTGTGGACTGAGGATGGTACATAAGCCTACCCTAAACAGGTTAGAAATATGAGCAGGAAAGATTTAAATGAGAGTAAACTTGGAAAGGAAGTTTAATTAGGGTTAAGAAAGGTTAAGAGTTAAGACTAATTCCTTTTTGGGGGGTTGGTTGAGGGGAATAAAGGTGCATCCTGACATGGAGCTGGTACGAAAACTCACAAGAACAAATATCAACCAGAGAGTTAGGACAACACACATCAACAGTCTGTGCAGGTCTCAGTGGCATTGTTCCAGAGGCTCTCCCTTTTTCCATGGCCTGAAAGAGATAAGCTATAGTCTCCCAGATACAGAGATAGCAACCTGCCTCCATCATACTTCCTTACAAATTCTAGGGCTTCTGTCTGCCTTCTCTCCCTCCATTTTCCTCTCTCTTCCTTTTTTTCATTCTCTTGTATCCATCAGCTCACCCACCTCTAGTCTGTAGCATTTATTTCTGGTACCTTCAGTAGGAGAAAGATGGAGACAGATTGGGAAATGGTTGGCAAGAGAGAGTGAAGAAGATTAAGGGAAGGGAAGGTTTGATTTATGAGGAAAGATTAAAGGTGTGGAATTTGCAGAGCTCGCCTAAGTAGCATCTCAAGGAGGACACAAGTGCAGAGGTACTTAGGTGATGTAAACAGGAAGGTGGCCGTGACATTGTGTAGCCCCATGAGCAGGGGTATTGCCAGAAGTAATTAAGATAGAGAAATTATATAATCAAAATTCATTGCAGGAGAAAATTAAAGGTTGGAAATGTAATATCTGTGTGTCCATCCCAGCCAGTACCCAAGCCAGACACATCCGAAAGGCTTTGACTGCATTGCAAGTGTAGTTGCTTATCAACAGGAAACCCCAGGAGCAAGCCTGCATGCCTACACCTTCATATATGGCTATTTCTTTTTTCTTTTAGTTGTGTGTGTGTGTGTGTGTGTGTGTGTGTGTGTGTGTGTGTGTGTGTATATATAAATTCAAACTGTGTATCTAGGAGGATATGCTCAGTCCAACATCCATAAGCAGATCTGCATGCTGGTAACCATTTGACACATGAAAAGACAAGAGAGCTAACATCCATTAAGCATCTGGTGGGGGAAATAATAAGTTATGAGTTATATTACTATTGAGCAGCAAACATTCAAAGATGCTTACTCTTTGCTAGATGCTAGGACAGGCAATTTACAGATATCTGACTGAACTGTGACCGTAATGTCATGAAACAGGTACTGTTGTGATCCCATTTTACAGATGAGGAAAGGAAATCTCAGAGATGTTATGTACACTGGCCAGTGTCCCTCAGCATGGGAGCAGGAGAGCATGGAGATTGCAAAATGACTCCAGAGCCCATACTTTAGAATAATATGTCATGTCACCAAATGTGTACTTGAGAAAATGACCATGAATGTGTCAGGAGAGAAACAGCTTCATGGAAGGTGTGGGCCTTGCAGGGCCTTGTTCTAGAATTTATAGCAGAGGTGGGAGGGAAGTACTCAGAGTAAAGGAACTCGGCACGGACTGGGGCCTTTGTGCTATTTTATATGGTGGTGCTACGTAAGGAATAGCAGTGGTGGTAATTGTAATGACAGTATTTATAACAGTAGCAGTTGAATTCCTTTATCCAGTGAGTCCTGTAATAATATTGATGCTTTATATGCATTTCTCATGAGTCCTCATGGAAAGCACCTAAGGATAATGAAGGTTAGAATTATTAAACAAAAAACAGAAACAAAGGAAAACAAAACATGTCCACCATCTCACTGCTGCTCTGTGAATTTGCTCTGGATTTGAACCCAGGCAATTTGACCAAGCTACCCTGCCTGGTGTCTGACTTGAATGAAAAGCAGAAGGATGTAAGACCATGATGGGCATATAGGGACAGAAATAGGTTAAACATTTATTATCAGGCAAAACAAGGACATATTTCCTATGCATGGTAAGTTATTAACTGCCTCTGAGTAGAGAAAGAATCTTATCTCCATATGCCGAGAAGTAAAAGTTCTGAATTAAAGGTATCACCTCTAAGTTTTAATTTTGGGAGAAGCTATCTTCATCTAAATTCACAAGTATTGACTGGTTCTTGGGAACAGTCCCAGATTGCGCATAGACCAGCATGCCCCATCCTGGAGACAGATGGACATGGTGTAATCTAGAAGTGAAAAATCTAGGGGGGAGTTTTAACAAAGTGATTTTTGCCTTCTTATTTGAACAGTGAATTTGACATCTGGCTGTGACTTCAAGGCTTTCTCCATTCCTTTGTTCATGCCCTTTTCTCTTAAGGTGTATTTGAGCAATCTACCAGACTCTTGCCAGCCAGGAAGACTTTCAGAACCATGGAGAGGGAGCTTTGCCTAATAACAAGTCCTCTTTATTTACTGAGCATTTCCTATGTGCCAGATACTTCATTAAGCATGTTACATGCATTGTGTCGTTCATCCCACCCTTAAGACCTGCATGTTGGGTAGGTACTGGTACCCTCAGTTGAGAGAATTTACACTCCACGAGATTAAGTGGTGTGTGTACATTGTCATTGTTGCAAATTATTTTATACTGCAGAGAATAGATGAAATTTTCTGTTGGTTCTGGTTTATCCCATTTCTTCTCAAGCAGATTCTGTAATTGTATCAGAAAATGGTCTGTTTCTTGGTTGTGCCAGAGGTCCATTTTCTTGGTTTGGTTACACTGGCTGAATTTCAAATAGTATATTCAGGTACCACACCACATCAAGAACAGGAAGAAAATGAAGATTCCTTCCAAGAATTGGGAGGGAGTTTAACACAAAGAAGGATGACTAACTCCATAGGTATTACACCAGTTCATCCATAGAGTGTCATTCGTCTGGGAGTGACAGAGATTCACAGTGACACACATGCATACTTTTTCTTTCTTTCTTAAAAATCTTCTAATTAGTAGGTGTATATCTGTGGTAAGTCCTCTATGGTTTGACCCTGAGGGGCAGAGACATGGCCAAATTATCTGCCATGGCATATTTAATTTATTGCCTACTCCTGTTTTCTTTGATGCAAAACCAACTTTGTTCCTGAAGCTGTTCTTATTTGGAGGGATAGAGAAAGGGAAAGTTTTCCAAGTGCATGGCTACAGCACAGATAAGCAATTCTTTGTGTTGATCCTAGTGGAGTATTAGAATGGATGGAGGGAAATAGCTGCCCCTGTGCTTGTTTTTAATGTTACTCTGTAAAGAGCATTGGCTATTAATTAGACTCGCACAACATCTAGGCCATTGGTGCTCAAATGGTGGATGGTAATCATTTTACCCCATTATTCATATTATCTACTTAGCATCTAGAAAATAGAATTTCTCTTGCAATTTTATCCCCTTTTATTCTTTGGCTTCACTAATGGCACTGAAATTAACTAGTTCGCTCATTCTCTTCGCCTACGCCATCAGGACTGCCTAGGGGTAGTTCAGAAATCACTTTTCAACCAGTTTACACCTGGACCTAAAGCAAACACCAATGATGCTTGCTGGTAAGGTGCCAATATTTGGAAGAGTCACTGTGCTAATGAGGCCCTTGCATATACTATCCTGCCTAGATGAAACATGATATTCAGAACCGGTGTTGAAGATGCTGGTTTGAGGAATTGCAAGTGGACGTGTTACAGAGTTAGGGCAAATGTTTCCATTCACTTAATGCCATTTTCCCACCTGTATACTAGAGGAGGAAACCACAACAACAGTGTTTTATAGCTTTTAATATGGTGTTAGTGTTTTCCTTGATTCAGGACAAGTCGGGCATGATTCCAGAAGGCAGAGAAGTCCTTGGTCTCCTTTGTGGCACCTTGTGAACCGAACAACTATTAATTCATTGAGCAGAATGCCCCTGACCTCAAAGATTCTGGTGGGAATGGACGTTTTTGTTTTTTGTTTTTTTCTTTTCTGATCACTTATTAGTATTCAGTTAAGTGCTGTACATGCTGGGTTATCTTTGAGGTATTGAGACTCTGTTCACATTATATATGGGTGCATAGAGAACACATTGTTCTTCTTATTAAAGACTTATTAACTGCAGGTTTTGAACTGGGGTGAAAACAAATACATTTCCAAATGGCTAGTGTGTTTATTATTCCCTTCACTGACACATAAAACCCCAGGGCATAGGGGGAATTTGCAGAAACAAGGGTTTAAAAGAAACACATAAAATGGGGTAGGCTCACACTGAGAAAGGCAAGGAAGCCTCAGAAATTTTGATTTTACCATTGTAGTTTCATTTCAATACTCTGCTATAGGGAATCAAGAAAAAGGACAATTAAAAATAATGCCTAAAAATACTGAAGGATCAATTATAGTGATACTGGGGTGGGGGACTTTCTGTTATTTTATAAATTTAGAATCCCAGATACTAAATATATTAAGCAAAGTAGGAAGTAAATTCTGCATAAGTCACCATGACAGTGGTATTTTATTAGAAATATGGAAAGGACCATAGAATGGAAAATTTAAGACTATTTCTTTAAGTGTGAATTTGGAGGGCATGTGAGCTGAATAAAAAGGGATAGAGACCATTCATTATGGTACAGATAAGTCCAGTATTCATACTGACAGTATATTTCTCAGTCCCTGGAAGCCAATCACCCTGAAATCCCAAATCTCTATATATGGCTAAAGATTTTCATCCTCTAAACACCTCTTGGGCATTTCTGAGTGCTGATTCTATGCACAATAAGAGATATGTCTTTGTTCTTGGCCTCACACATTCTGAAATGTATAATAGTTTCTACTCTTCCTCCTGGTGAGAGGTTTATGTTTAAGGATGTAAATGACCATCACTTGGGCTTGGATCTCCTCCCTGCTTTTCCTGCCCCTCAGTCCTAGCTTATCAGTCTTTGTACTTCTGTAGTCTCCATGGCCAAGGAAGGAGGATAGGGTCTGTTAGCAACATCAGAGAAGGCTTGGATTCTAGGTAGAGTCCATTCCTCTACTCTCATCTTTGTGAAACCTCTGTTGTATAGAAGATGTTGGATTCTACCAAGAAGCACCTTATTTACATTGATGGCCCATTAACACAACATGTAACCCACGGAGGAATGCAACAATAAATCATCAGTCACGTAATTAAATAAATTGAAGCTTCTTGTCTTAAAGTGGGATAACACACAGTCGGTGAAGCATTATTTATCTCAAACCAAGCTAATATTGTTAGAGTAAACATTAAGGCAGGTGAATGCGTTGCCTGGAAATATTAATTATACACTGTTTTGGCACCAATAATGAATGTTCAGGTATGGCCTTCTTTCCAGGGGAAATGCTGAAATATGTTACAAAGCATTACTCTGAATAATTCAAGAGATCCTGTCTCTGACATTGGTCATGGAGTCCATTCTTGATCCCCACCACTGTTTTCTTCTCATGCAAAGGGCTCTGAGTGCCAAGTCTTGTTGTATTTTAAAATTTATCATCATAAATGACACGTTTCCACTGAGTAACTTGGGGAAAGTTCAGAAGTCTTGACTCAGATGTGTGAGAACTTTTGAAATGACTGACCTCAGTGTGAATCCAAAGTTGATGTCCTTTCTGTTTCCCGGTTGCCTTGGATGAGTTATTTAATGTCTGTGCCTCTTTTCCTCCTTAATCAGTTGAAGATGCTAGCACCTGTGTTTCATGAGTGTTGTAGGGATTAGAGATAACATATTTATTGCACTTAGAGTATGGCAGTCTCATAGTTGACATTGTAATTACGATGATGAAACCATGGTCATGAGTAATGTGAACTTGTCTTGTGAGTTCTGGGAGATAGCAGTCATGTCCTTAATCAGTGATATCTGACTTATCCATGCCCGAATGGATTCTGAGTGGATGCCTATTGTGCTAGTGGTAATATGCATTAGAGTTCTTTTGTTTGCCTCCTGGACTAGAGAATTCTCTGAGGCTGCCCCCAAAAGAAGATGACTCCCCAGGTAGGCTCATCTGAATAGCAGAAGTTTGCTCTCGGGATATATGCCTTGGGTGACAGATATCCTCCAATGCATCCCATCCAATAGGCTTTGACACAAGGAAGACTGGACTTGGAGGGACTTGATTACCTTAAAGATATTTCTTTTTTTTTTTTTTTTTTGTCTCTACATCTCTGCACTAGAATTCAGGCTCTGTGAGAGCAAGGACCATGTCTTTCCCGCTCATGGCAATATTTGCTCCACACCTAAGATGATGTCTGGTACAAAGTTAACTGGCAAGATTTATTTGAATGAATGAATCAAGAATGAACAAATTGGAGGGGTGCCTGGATGACTCAGTCAGTTAAGCGTCCGACTCTTGATTGCGGCTCAGGTCACAAATTTCATGGTTCTGTGGGATCAAGCCCTACGCTGTCAGCACAGAACCCACTTGGGATTCTCTCCCCCCCCCCCCTTTTGCCCCTCTCCCACTCACATACTTAATCTCTCTCAAAATAAATAAACTTAAAAAAATTTAAAAAGAATGAACACATTGGGGAATTAGGTCAAAAGGATGCAGACTCAAATGCCTACAGTTGTCTGCAAATTTTGAATTGAGGTGGGTATAAAATGGTAAGGGAACATTGAAGCCCATGGCAGTCTGAATACTCCATCCAAAGATGTTTGAAGTCATTTGATGATTACAGATGACAGCCACAGAAAACACTTGCATACATATTTGGTCTTGAAAAGTGAACCTAGCAAAGTTACCATTCTCAAGTTGAAATGAGGGGGGTGGTTTCAGGGAACAAAGTATTCATATGGTATTCATTAAACACTGGATGTGGTTTAAATGCCTATTATGTGTCAGACACAGTGCTAGGCATATGGCTACAATACCAAATAGTGGAGCATTCAGAGTTTCATGGGTTTCATCCAACATTTCTAGCAACACTGCTAACACAGGGCAATGCCTTGCACATAGTTGAGCTTTCATGAACATTTGCTTAATGACTAAACATTTAATAGGAAGAAGGAAATGGAAATCTCTGTAGACTGCTAGATCAAAGTATATATGTGTATACAAGTACACACACACAAACATATTGCATGTATACCATATCTTATACAGTGGCATGTTAAAACTTTTTTCCGCTTCTCATCCTGTGAATTATCTAAAAATGTCAAGCTATTGTTCTTGAGCTAGAAACATCTACAGGAGGTATTGATAGAACTTAAAATCTGATGAGATACTCTACATGTTTCATTGTAACCCACATGAAAATTCTATGATCAGTACTATTATGGTTTTTATGATCTCTGTTTTATAGGTTGAAATAAAAAAGAACCTCATTGAGGTAAGATAAGTGATTTGAAGGTATACTTCCAGAAAAAAAGCACAGCTGAGATTTGAATTCAGGAATTCTAGTTTCAAGCTCATGTTGTCAAACACTGTATCTACACTGCCTGTTGCCACTGCTTCAATCGTGGAAACAAGGTCCTGTGTCTGTAATCACTTAGTGGTAGGTATCTCTATATGCCTTAGTGCTGGAGTGAATTTTTAGAGCACACTTTTGGTAATCCTGCTTTGACTGGCTGGATTGGAATCTTCAAGCTTTAAGGTCTACTGGAACCGTTAGTAATTCTTGGACATTAGTTTTCAAGGTAATGCTTCCTATTATTAGTCAGTCACCCTCAGGAGAGTACAGACCATTTGCTTTAGCTCTCAATAGTGTGATAAAGTTAAGTAACAATTACATGTGGGTCCAGACTTTGAACAGAATGAACTCTTGTCGTTTTTATCAGTGATGCCCTGTGTACAAGTTATAGAATGTGCACAAATTATAGAATGAATTCTGGGGGTTATTTTCAGATTAAAAAATAATTGTACTCATCTGTTTAGTAATGGGGATGATTTTTCCTTCAAATCACAACACTGAGCGTTTTTTGAACAGTAGAATTTTTCTTCGTAGTTGTCACAAAGACATCATTTCTTTGATTTGTTGCGAAGGGTGAATACAGATTGAAGGAGTGAGTTAGCTCTCCACCTCTGATGAGTGCAAAAAATAAAACCCCACCAATGTAATTCTTGTGTAATCAGTAGGAGATGAGGAAATCACTCATTTCAACTTGGACACTAGCTGGTACCATCCTAATCAGCTTGCATTTTAACTACAGTAGTTCATAGGAAGGAAGAGATTCTTGAGCCTACCATTGCTTGTGTTACAGAATTGTAGCTGCTCACCGGAGACTGCTAGAATGCTACTCTCTCATGCCATTTTAATTGATCACCTTTTCCACCTTCTAGCTTGTCCAGCATTGCCCAGCATCTGTCTAATCCACAGAACTAATTTTGACATAAAACATAGCTAGCTGGAGTACAAGAAGATGCAATGAATAAGAATTATAAAGTGGAAAGGTAGGAATTGATGCATCCTGGGGAAAAATGCCTTCCCAGGCAATTTGAAGCAAGAAAATAATGCAGATGTCTTATGAATGTACTAAGGATTTAAGGCCATTGGTAAAAGAAAGCAAATTGAATAAGTAATATGAAGAATCAGCCACAATAAGAGAATAATGATTTCATGAAGCAGTGTAGAAAGAGAAGGGAGAACAGGGAAATCTGAATACCTTTGATAGTTTAGAATGAAATGGAAGTATAACAGCTTAACAAGCAGAATATAGAGAAAAGACAACAAGATCATAAGAGATAACCAGTGCTTTTAAGCAAAATGAGGGAAAGAGATTTAGAAATGTGGAAAATTGTGGCCACAGCATTTTCAGACAACAAGGAAAGAGAAATGCAGCTTGGATTATTGCATTTAAAAACTACCTTTTCATGAATTCTGCCACTTTGCTTGAAAGTAATAATTAGTCACATATGAATTAAGAACCAGCAAGGATTATAATGATAAACAGCAATAATTTCAGTATGAATAATATGTGGATTGTGAAAAGGAAAGTAACATAGCAGTTTTCCTATTGTCACTAAAATGAATTTAATGCATATGAGCATAAGAAAAGGATTTAGTACCTATTAGGTGCTCAGTTAATATTGAAGGTGTTTATGGTGCTGAGGGTGAAGCTTTTGTTACTGTATAAAACATACAATTGTGAATGAAGGACATTATGCTTGCCACTGTAGAATACACCAGAAACTAAATTCTTCTAGGTGAAGGTCATGTTTTCTCTTACCAGGATTAGATCATAGGAGGTGGTGGCAACTACCTGCTTTATTCACTTTTTTTCCTTCCTTATAATTTCCTAAAAAATTACAGATTTTATTGGTTGTGTGTGTGTGTTGAGATTTATATTGTACAGGATAAAAAAAATTCTTTATGATCATTATTAACAACTCCTGGTGTGCCTTTGCACTTTGATGTTAAATTAAGGAAAGTGTAGTTAATAAAGAAATTGGCATTCTTCCAATGAAGTCTTACATAGAACAGTCTGTGGAAGTGTCTCCAATGACTTCTCATTGGTGGAAACTGTTCTGTTTTTAAAGTTTTTTTAAATGTTTATTTATTGTTGAGAAAGACAGAGCATGAGCAGGGGTGGGGGGTGTGGAGAGAGAAAGAGACACAGAATCCAAATCAGGCTCTAGGCTCTGAGCTGTCAGCACAGAGCCCGACGTGGGGCACGAACCCATGAAATGCAAGATCATGACCTGAGCCAAAGTTGGCGCTTGACTGACTGAGCCACCTAGGCACCCCTGCACAGAATTTTTTTTAAAGGAAAATCTAATTACATGTGACTTTTTCTTTGGTGGGAGGCATCTTTAAGAATGTTCGAAGAAAGTAAAGTTGCTCACTAATCCAAAGTCAAATAGATGTATTCACACGTTAAAACCAGCCTGTTAATATCTGTTTCTATTGGCCTTAAGTTCTGCTTTCTCTTGTAGAGCTTTAAGGAATGTCTAAAAGAAAGCAAATGTCTGATGACTTAATACATCCTTATAATAAGGATGTTGTAATCTAGAACTAAAGTTTTTAGTTCTCTAGATTTGGGTGTGAAATAAGTTGCCTGAAATAAATGGTTAACTAAAACTCAGCTTGGGAGATGCATCCCTGAGTATTCCAGTTCTTATTATAAAATACAGTTCAAAAAATTCTACACTGACATTCAAAGTCCTTTTTGATCTGGCTCCAGCCTGTTTCAACCTGTTATCTGCACACAGAGACATACCAAAAGTTACAGCATTGTTGACTCTAGGCACCTATAGTTCCCTTCATCCCTGACTCTATGTTATTTTCCCCAATGGGAGATACCAAAATCTTTAATTTTCATACTACCCCATTTTAGTAGGCAATATTAATGATATCACTTTACAGGTAGGGAAAGTGAAATCCAGAAAGATTAAGTGGCTTGCACCAAGTCACGTAGGTAGTGGTGTTGGGTCAGGGATTTAAATCCAGACACTCTAGCTTCAAAGTCTATGTCTTAGTTCACTATCCAGGCTGCCTCTCAAAATTTAGGTCTCCCATGGAACTTTCCTCGGTCCTCCCCAGGAAGATTTAAGCTCCCCTTCTTCTCACTATCTTTATCGTTGTAATTGTGCTCATCATCTTCTGCTTTGAATATTTATTGTAAATTCAGTCATTGAGCATTCATTTCCTGTTGACCAGGTCCTTTGGTAAAGACCAAAGTTGAACGATTCCTTCCTTTAAGACACTCACAGTCTAGGTTTAGAAACAGGCGAGCAACAAACATCTGTGAGAAAATAATCACAAGACAGAGAACCATGGGATAACATAGGTACGCTGCAGTTAGTATGTCTTAGTGGAAGCATTCACCAAGTTACAGGATCATAGAAGCCCAAGGGAAGAGAGGCTCGTTTAGCCTGTAAAGACTGAAGAGGACTCCCCTTGTAAAATGGTATTTTAGCAGGGTGTTGAAGCCTGCGTGTGCTTTTCCTATATGGAGGCTCAAAGAATGAGGTTCCAGCCAAAGGAAATAAGATGAGCAAAACCTCGGTCATCAGAGGAAGTGAGACTCACCAGAGAAATGCCTAGGAGATGCGGCAGCCAGACTGTAGTGGGCATCGTGAGATGGTCAGGAGACAAGAAGTCCAGATGGTTGGGTGAGGTGAGCTTGCTCTCTAGATGACACGCCAAGGAGTTTACCAGCATGCTGTAATTCAGTGGCAGTAGGGAGTCACTAAAAGTTGTATATGCCAGTGAGTCACTTTATCATCACTGCTATTGCTTTCAAAGCTCAGCGTGTCAAATGAAATCTCTTCCTTTCTGGAACACTTCTGCAATTATAATGAAACCTAAAAAGGAAAAGTCACTTTACTTGCTTAGAATTTCATCACAGAGTCAACCATTGATTCTCTTCCTGTGGCCAGTATGCCTGCATTGGTTTATACCATGTCAGAATTGTTTGGGGGAAAACAGGAAGAATTGCATAGATTTTTACCCTAGGGCAAAGGGAAAACATTTTGGTGAACAAAATGAAGATGAATTGTTGGTTTTGCATTCTAAATAGTTAAGCCAGAGATTGAAAACTCCAGTGCCTGTGTGGGCCAAACAGATAACATATATCAGTGAAGTGGCTAGAGGCAATAGAGGTGGGTGAGGACTGGGGAGAACACACACTCTTTCTAATGGAACCATCACCTACTCAGATCATTGGATTTTTGCTATGCAGACATATGGTCTCAGTATGGTTGGGTATTAGGTTTATCAAGACGAGTCAAAATCATAGATATTTAATGTTGTTTTTTTAAGTGCTGGCAGATTTTTCATAAATTGTTTTAAATGGTGATTGGTTCAAATGTGAGCCCTCTCACCTCCACTTTGTGGTCTCTACTTTACAACAAGTAAGCTGAGCTCAGAATTTCTACAAAACAGACAAAGCCTGGGATGCCTGACTGGCTCAGTCAGAGGAGCACGTGGCTCTTAATATCAGGGTTGTGAGTCCGAGCCCCCTGTTTACTTAAAAATAAAATCTTAAAACAAACAAACAACAATAACAGCTAAATGTGACTATGCCTGCTTATAGACTAAGACTTACTGGTCAGCAATTATTGAGCTCCTACTTGATGCTAAGCCCTGTATAAGATTCTCTAATAGCCATAAAATTAGGTAGACCGGGGCGGGGGGGGGGGATTCTTAGGTTAATGCATGTTTGGAAAACTGTGTTTTGGCAATTGGCACATAAATACTAGATTTTCCTTTTGGCTATCTCTCTGTTATAACGTGTAATTCTACAAATGTTCCTCTTATTTTGATTCCCCGGTGGGGAAAATAACAAGCATCAACACACATGAATTTAAATAGAAGGATGAGCTCTTGTGCTGTGTTTTTAAGTTATTCCCTACCATTTCAGGACGTAAACTGATGAGCAAGATACATGTTTGTTTAGTTAGTTTTTGTTTCTTTCCAGGCCCCCTCTACCATCACCACCATCCAATTGCTAGTTTATACTTGAAGGGATTTTCATGCTGATGCTGCCTTGACTTGTTTTCACCATGACCATGCTTTTTCCTGTCTGTCTCTCTCTCTTTTTTTCCCTCTCTCTCTACTCTAGCTCCATTTGTGGCAGAAAGCCCTTAAGTGAGTCTTTACACTGGAGGTTTGTATGCTCAGCCTGTCAGCCTGTGGATCCATGTGCTATTACCGAGTTTTATCCTCTGAGTACATAGCCTGTAGTTGGGTTTGAATATTAAGTGTCAAACTCCCATGTGCTGGTGAGAGATTTGCAGCAACTAGCAGGCCCCTTCCGCATCCCTAAAAGCTGCTGGGCACTCTCTTTATTGATAAACGGACTCATTTCACACATGTCAGATGACTGGGGTGTAGCTACTGATGCAGTGCGTGATGCTGAAGGTACAGTTACCTGAAGCTGGCCTCTTCCCTGAAATGAGGAGGGTTCAGGGACACCCACTCAGGAGGAAAACGTGTAGAGCTGGCTCTTCACAAATGTGAAGGTTACTTCAGAGAGCCTGGGGAGCGTTTTGTCAGTTCTGTTTGCAAAGAGATAGGGAGTGAAGGATTATGATCCTTGGCACCGATAATGTCCCCTGGGCCACAAGCTAATCCAGCAGGACACCAGATGCAACAGAGCCTTCGTATTCGCACATTTCTATGTGGTTATCGTAGAGGGCAGGGATGGAAGAAAAGGCTTAGGAGATAATCATCAAATAACATCTTTCCGTCTTCTGCAGCGGAACTAGAGCCCAGGGTCTGCATGCACTTAGCCATAGTGGCAGTCATTTTTTACCCAGACACTTATTGGACACCTACTATGTGCTAGGCACCTTGCCAGATGTTCTGGGTGTGATGGTGAAGGTACCTGAACTCACAGAGATCTCATCCATGGAAGTGGCCATTCATCAAACACTGGTTGTTGCCTTGATGCCAAGTTTACTGCTAGATATTCCACTAAGAAAGAGGGGAGACATTTAGCTCTGGAAGCAGAAAATCCTGTCTTTACCATTAAAATGCTGGGGGACCTTTTTCCTCAATGCCTCAGGTAGCTCATCTTGAAAATGGATATTAAAGCAGTTCCCAACTCAGAGGTGGCTCTAATGATTAGTGGGTTGTGGTGGGGATATTTTAAGAACATCTAACACATGACATGACACACACATGTCCGTGGTTGGAGTGTCATAAACTTACTGTCCGGAGGGAGGCCATAAATGGGTGACCACATACAGAGGATGCACCCTTGGGTCTGCTGTCAAATGGTGGCTTAAATTCCAGCCTCCCCACTTCCTGACGATCTTGGGCACTTTACCAAGCTTTTCTGAAACTTGGTTTCCTCATCTGTAAAATGAGAATGATATTAGTGTTAGTTAGCCCGATTCTACTGCATGGTACATTCTCTATATCCTTTGCCCATTATTTTCCACCACACTATGGGAATTGATGCTATTCATGCCTCAAAGAACCACTCGGAGCTCTGCAGGTGCCTCCTATTATTATGCACCACAGGTAAACAATGTATTCCTAAGATGTAGAAAACAATTGTCAATTTATTTGACAAATTTTGGGTTTGTTTTTAGGTTTTCAAAATCATCAGAGTGTAACAGCTGGCAGGGCTTGATGATTCCTTTTCAGATCAAGTTGAATGCAGCTGCAAAGTGTCTGAACTTCGCCTTTAGCTAAGCAGATCCTGATGGGTTCAGTTAACATTGTACACGCATATGATTCACCAAGACCTTCCTTCTGGGTTGGCAACAGTGCTAATTAAAAAGTAAAAATACCCTTTGTGTCAGTATAGCACGCAGGGTTCAAAAATGACAAGCCGTCTCAAGAGAGTGTTTCCCAAAGGTTAGCCATTGAAATGAAACAAATCATGGCAAATTCACAAATTTGTTGGATGCAAATGTAATCTAGTATTTAACTGTATTACCTCACCCATTGGATGTTAATGGAAAATTTGGAATTACAATCTGTTTTGGTTCATGGATGACCTGGCATCCCCCCCCTCCACAGTAATCTGGAGCTTAAAAGCCCAAAGAGTTGAACTGGGAGGGCACACTATGGCACTGGTCATAGCGGATGTTAGAGTCTATAGGGACATTAACCTATTCCCTGTGTTGTCTTGGTCCCCACCTATGTATGGTACCTCTCATCTTTGTGCCCAGGTACCGAGTGTCCACTACTATAATGCACAGTTTGATTTGGAAGGAGCAACCTACCTCCTTAGCAATGGTGTAGGTGTTGGTGACTTTAGAGGGGAAGGTCAGACTGAATGCTAATTATACGAAGAAGGAGAAGGAGAAGAGGCAGGTGCCTAAAGCATTTGATGTCTACAGGGACTCATCTGAATGGGTAGACCCATTTCTTTTTTGCCCCCCCCTCCCTTGTTAGCTGATCTTCCTTAAGAGATGATAAACTAACATCATTGTTAAGTTGCTACAATTAGCCAAGTAGATTTAAAGACTCAAAATGTATTAATTGATTTATTTCTCAAAAGGGTTGTTTTGATGCCTGGGTGGCTAAGTCAGTTAAGTGTCTTACTTTGGCTCAAGTCATGATCTCATGGTTTGTGATTGTGAACACCACATTGGGCCTTTTGCTGTCAGCAAAGAGCCTGCTTCTAATCCTTAGTCCCCTGTCTCTCTGCCCCTCCCTGCTCCCCTCCTTCTCTCTTAAAAATGAATAAACGTTAAAAAAAAAAACCCTTTTGGTGGGGTGCCTGGGTGGCTCAGTTGGTTAGGCATCTGACTCTTGGTTTCGGCTCAGGTCATGAATCTCACAGTTCGTGAGTTCAAGCTCCACATCAGTCTCCATGCTGACGGCATGGAGCCTGCCTGGGGTTCTCTCTCTCCCTTTATCTCTTGCCCTCCTCTGCTCTCTCTGTCTTTCAAAATAAATAAACCTAAAAAAATGAAAAAAAACCTTTTGGGGCACCTGGGTAGCTCATTCGGTTAAGCATCCAACTTCAGCTCAGGTCATGATCTCACCAATCATGAGTTTGAGCCCTGTGTCAAGCTTTGTGCTGACAGCTCAGAGCCTGGAGCCTGCTTCCAATTCTGTGTCTCCCTCTCTCTCTGCCCCTCTCCCACTCAGGCTCTTTGTCTCAAAAAAAAAAAAAAAGGCATTAAAAAATTAAAAAAAAAAACCTTTGAGTTGAATGGCATTAGTCTGATTCCCATAATATAGATGTAAAAACTGAGGGTCAGAGAAGTTGAGAACCTTGCCCCAAGTCACAAAGTCAGCAAATGGTGCAGTGCAAATAAGTAGTCAGAGGAAGTAAGTGGCTTCAAAATTGCATTTTACCATAGCTTCCTGAGCCTCTGTCTTTCTGTTTCTTTCTTCTAGTCCATTTTGTACACTTTGGCCAGTTATTCTCATAAAACACAGGTAAGAATGTTTCATCCATTTCCTCAGACGTCCTTCATGGATCCTTCATGACTACCAGCCAAAGCCTAAACACATTGATTTACAATGGTTTAGTTCATGGCCTTTGGGATCTGTTGGTATCGATTAAGGACCTGGCTCCTCATCTTGTTACTCAGGTGTCTTTCCTCTACCTGTCTTCCTGAGCTGTTTACTCAACTGTGAAACTGGTGTCAAGAATACCTACCTGACAGAATTATTAGGGACACTCAGCCCTTAGCCTGTGCAAAGCAGGGAGCACAGTGCCTAGCGTGAAGCACATAGTAAGTGTTCTGTACCTCAGTGCAGTTGCTAGGTCTGGCCCACAGAGCCACCTACATTTGGTTTCTTCTTTCCAGGGTCATTCCCCTCAATAACCTTACTCCATTCTGGCTCATGACAACTGCTCACGATTCCCCAGTATGCCATAAAATTTCATGTTTCCACCTGTTTCAGCCACCCTCTTTAAGTAGCATTTTGTCCAGTTCTTCATGTTCCCCTTCTCTGACTGTTGAACAAATAAATCCTAGTAATTCTCCATGAATCACTTTAGTTGTCACTTTACCATGTATGTTTCCTGCACCCTCCCCTCCCCCCACCAAGTAAGTCCAAATGCGTCACTCCTTACTTTGTCTGCTTGGAACCTTGTTTTCCGTTGCTTCCTATCAGCTCTTATGGATATGAGCTAGTTTGAAAAACAGGGCATCCCATTCATCTCTGAATCCAGAACTGTGCCTGAGACCATGCTTTGATGGTTTTCACCAAGTGGGGGCTCAGAAAATACTGAAAGGATTAATGAGTAGATGTACACATTAAAATGAGCAAAATAACTTACATTATGTTCCTTTTAACAGCGTTTACTTGTTTTGAATTGCCATTGGAGAAAATCCTTGAAGATTAGAAAAAGAATCTGGAAACTTTGGAATATAGATTTTTCTTTCTTTTGCTTCTTTAAGTTGTAGACTTACTTAATATTCCTACCTATTTCAAATCTGAAATTATACACACCAAGGCTCTAAATCTGTGTAGAATAACTTAGAGATTCAGATGCATGAATTCCATATTTTTGATGGGTGTCACATGCTATCAAAGTATGTGGACCATGGGTGGAAATTAAGTGAATTACTTTTTTTTTTTTTCAAATACTTAGCTAGGAGTTTGCTCTAGTATTAAGGACTATTTTCTTATTAAGTAATGTAGATCTTAGTAAAGTAAGTACTTTTATTATTTTGATACTTTTCTAATTCTTAGGAATGGATGAAGCATTTTTGGGTAAAGTAGAGCATTATCAGATCTAGTTTCCTGAGAAATGAGTAAAAATAACTTATAAGTGTTTCTGTGAAGATTCTTTAATGAAAAAATATTACAGAGAAAGTTTAGAAGACGGTCTGGAACTTAGTAGTAAATACTCTATAAATGAAATGCCATCTGAGCCTAAAACATGAAGCTTCACAAAATAGAAGTTGCTAAAAATTATCACAGAGGTATGTGCAAGCATTTTGTGAAGCATTTTAGATGCATTACTTCAGTTAACTCTCAGAGCAATCCTGTGGTATAGAATACTGGTAGCCATTTGCCAAAAGAGATGCCGAGGTGCAGAGAGGTCCGTGAATGTCCTAATGTCAAACACAGAGAAAAATCACAATTCAAGTTTTGCTTTCTGTGGGTCTTGAGTTCTTACCATTATACGATACTGTTTCTCATGACAAAACCACAGAGGCAAATATTTTTGTCCTGAAACTTCTTATGTTTCTTGTAGCTGTGTCTACAATATTTATTACTTACTAGAAATTATGCTATAAAGAAAATATCACCCAAAACAAGTGTGGATGAAGTCTCACATTACACACATAACTTTTGATTGTTACCCAATGTGGCCCTTGGAACATTTACCCAACGCTTCATAACTTTGGCCTAGTTTTATGACTTTTCCTTCTCCCATACGGAGATGTTGAGTGCTGTATTGATCCACCTTTCTACCTAGCTCTGTTTCCTTCATTTCGTTGCCTTTGTTTCTCAAAACATTCTACCAAATGGCTTTGTGGTTCTTTGCTGAGCATAAAGGATTGGCTATGGGGAATTTTCTTTTATCTTTGAAAATCTGTTGCATATCTTTTAAAAATAGTTTTTACCTGGTTTTCTCTATTTTTGTTTAATTTTTTTTTCTTTTGGGGGGAATTATATGGGGCGGAAGTTTTATACCAAGAGGCACACAGCATATTCTATGTTAGCATTGACTCCTCTCGAAACTTACACACACTTTGGGGTGTCTTTGCTCTTGCTTTCCTTGATTTTCCTAACTGTAAGAATGCACATGAACCAGATTACCAGGAAAAATTACAGAAAAGAGCAGTTTAAATTAAAAAAAAACAACAACAAGAAGCTCCAACCCCTTTATTATGAAAATGAGGAAACTGAGGCTCAGAGCCAGTTAAGTAACTTAATCAAGGCCCAACAGCTAGTTAACAGCAAGAATGGTACTAAAACCCACACCTAATTTAGTGACTAATTTTGGAAACTTTTTTAAGGCTTTATATTTTTACAGAATACCCAGTTAGGGAGAATTTTTAGATGTAAAGAATGTAGCAATGCATCTTTGAAAAATACCCTCCGTGACTCATAAAAAAAAATGGTGGTATTATCAGCAAAGGTACTTCATGTATTTTATAGAGAGGTCTTTCCCATTCTTTTTTTCATTTTTTTTTTCAACGTTTTTTATTTATTTTTGGGACAGAGAGAGACAGAACATGAACGGGGGAGGGGCAGAGAGAGAGGGAGACACAGAATCGGAAACAGGCTCCAGGCTCCGAGCCATCAGCCCAGAGCCTGACGCGGGGCTCGAACTCACAGACCGCGAGATCGTGACCTGGCTGAAGTCGGACGCCCAACCGACTGCGCCACCCAGGCGCCCCGGTCTTTCCCATTCTTGAGAGCAGACCCTGCCATAGTGATTCTGTCAGGATCTGATGCCGACTGTTCTTATACATAAAGATTACTGCACCAAGCTTGCCTTGATAGTTTTACCATTTCCTGGAGATTACATTCTCGAGATGATGAGACCAGCTTGAATTTTCAGTGTAGTTGTGAGACCTTTCTTAGGTTGAAATGAATTCTGATAAGCTGATTATCTCTCTGAAGAAAATATGATGTCCACATTTCATAGCTTAGTTCCTATCACTTTAGTGCCATTTTTATTCTGAGACATCTTTCCTGGCCTAAATTAAACAAGGTAATAAGGTGCTCTGGAGTCCAACACATATTAAATAGAATTAAAAAAAAATGAGACCTACAGGGTAGAGGATGGGTTTTCTTTATGGTATATTTTCTTTCTTCATGTTGAAGCAGGCGCTGCTAGCTAGTTTCCTTTTCTTTCTAGAGCAATGAGTTATGAAGCTCAAAAATAAAGTGTTCTCAGTGGTGTAAATAAAGCAGTAATCTGAGCAAATATATCACCCTGTGTACTGAGGGTTTTGTTTTTTCCTTGCCTTTTGTTTTTGTTTTTGTTTTTATTTTTTTGTCTCTTTTTGTCCCTTTTCCACTACAGTCTCATTTATGTTGTTGTGTATTGTTGACACATTAATCTTCGTAATAGAAACGAAAGCTACTTTTCATTGAAAAATAGATTCAAAGTAAAAGATGATTAATCAACAAAAGCGCCACGCATTCCCAACAATGTGCTTTGTATCCCGGCTCTTATAAATCTGTCTGTATTTCAGTCTCTTGCACGCTCTCTGATTACTCTATCCATTTTCCACTTCACTCCAGTGAAACTGGTTAGGTTAGCCCCCCAGCCTTCCAGGTGTTATGAAAGGAGGACAGTGAGAGTCATGGGGAGGATCTTCCCCTAGGCACCATACACCTGACAAAGGGAGTCCCAAGGCTGGCAAGGGATGCTTGCAGTGCAGGGGAAGAGACTGTTACTTCGAATCACAATGTCTGAGAAGCCTCCCTTTGTAAGCCTGTTGCTCATCCCTGTATAGTTTCTCTTTCAATGACAAAGAGCAGTAGAACTAGTGAGATGATGGATAATACCCAAAAGGGAGTTGGTTGGGAAGGGATGATGCCCTGTGCAGTAGCTTCCCCTGTGTTTTGAGAGCCATGATGGTGTCATGGCACAGCTAAGCTCCTCTCTTGTAAAAGCACATCAGTGCCTCTGTGAAGTCACCCAAGATTCTTCTCTGGAATCAAGCTTCTCTGTGCTGCCACAAGCAGGTGATGTTTAGTTAGAATAGGAATATTCTCTTTGATAGCGAATATTGCATAATCGCCGTTTAGATCAGGGTTCAGGTTGTAGTTTCTCTGTAGGACTTGTAAAAATACTTAACCTCTCTGAATATCATGCTTTATCTGAAAATTAAAGATAATAATGCCCACAGCATGGGATACAATGAGAATTCAGGGGGATGCTCCATGCAGATTGTTTATCGTAGCACGTGGCACAAAGTGAGCAGGGTTGGGTGGGGGAGTGTTGCTATCGTTATGATTATTATTCTCTTGCTATTTTTATTGTCTTTATGTACACTCACATACATATGTCCCTGTCTGTCTCCATTAGATACTTACTTCCTGAGTTCCTTTCGTATCACAACCTTCTCTGTCACTTTTCCTTGTTTCTCAAGACCTCACCTTGGCAGGAGGACTTCAATATGATTAAAGTAGGTGCAGCTCTTAGAACACCCACCATAGCTGTACCCCACACCCTCTTCCTATGTAATCTCATTTAATTGTTGTAAGAATCTACAAAGAATAATTTTCTTCCTGCCCCCTCTACCCCACACACAAGAGAATTGAGACCCAGAGATGTAAAGTAATTTACTCAAGGTCACACAACAAGGAAATACTGAAACTGGGGTTTGTATCCCAGTGGGGATGACTCCCATGGTTAAAGTTTTTCCTTTATGTCTACATTGATCTCTTAAAATGTTGTGATCTTTCCTCCAACTGACTTGTAAGAAGCTGGACACTTAGGTGGATAGGGAAGTTGGGCTTAAAGAAATACCTTTCAGGACAGGGTGGTTAGCGTTGCACCCCTGGGTCTCAGACTGATACCCTGGGGATGCCAGAGAATGCGGTTTCATTCTGGAATTAGCCATTCACTCATCTATTCAGCAAATATTTACTGAGCCCCGGTTTTGTTCCAGGTGCTGGGTTAGGTACAGAGCATTCGAAGCGGAACAAAACCCTCAGTGTCGGAGTCCTCATGAGTATTCAGTCATGGAGTTCAGCAGGAGAGGCAGATACTAATCAAATGGTGGTGTTTTGCCATGCAGCTATAACTGTTAAATGTAAGGAGAAGAAGCCTGTCCTAGATTTGCTGCAGAGAAGAATCCGGAAGGCAAAGGAAGTGATATTTGAGATGAGAGTTGAAACCACACAAGGTAGAAACCACACAGTGTGTGTATGGTTGTGGGGGGGTGGGTGGGGAGGGGGTCTGCTTTTTCTTCAAGCCCTGCTCCAGGAGCCTGGCGCCTTGCAGGTGACACTGAGCCCTCTCCGTTATCACTTTCCTTGAAGCAGCAAAGCTTCCTGTGTCAAATTTCTGCGGAGGTTTGTACTCTCTTTCCATCCTGAGTTTTTTATGTGAGGAGTTTCATGGTTTCTACATGGATAAGATCCTTTGGTCTCCTTAATCCCAAGTTTGTACCAGGCCAGCTCCAGACACTGATGGATTTGAGTAAACCCAGTTCATGTGAACTCATGAACATTTGCTGAAAAAGCCTCATTCCTTTTGATAGAAAGAACTCACTGGCCATTTCTGCCATGATGGGAAGGAGCATTTCTGTCTTCCAAACAATTTTGTGCAATGCCAGTAATCAGCCAATGGTTCCTATCAATTTCTGCTGGTCTTTTATGATTCAACCTAAGAATCTGTCTCCAGGGATTAAAAATCTGTCCTCTTCTGATTTACTTTCCTCTAACCCCTGGTACCTCTAAGGAAACATCCCAGGCCACAGAAAATCCCCCCTTTAAATGGTGGAAATGTGAAGATTTCTGGGCTCGCAGTAGGATTGGTAAAGGAAACTATTTCAGGGAAGCTGCTTTGTGAAGGTGGTGGTCATACTTTCCCTCCTCATGCTAGAAATGAGCTGCAGGGCACCACCAAAAAAGCCAGACTAGGCAGCATCTCTGTTTTTAGAAAAAATTATAGCTGTATCAAATATGGGATGAAAGTATGATGTTTAGAGTCACACAGAACTAGATTTGGATGCTGGCTTTACTGATTATTCATGGTAATACCTGCTACAAATTCTTTCAGATTTTTTAATGCCTACTTCATCATCATCAAAAGGGAAATAATGGATGTCGTGCCCACAGGGGATTTTGTGCCCAGTCGGTACATGTTAGATGCTTAGTATTGAATAGTGATCATAACAGTTATGATTTTTATTATTTATACATTTATTTATTTATATCTTGGTGAATCTCTGTGGGAATCTCTGTAAGCCTCAGATATCCAGGGGTGGCAATCTTTTTCTATAAAGGGCCAAGTAGTAAAAATTTTAGGGTCTGTAAGGCATAAAGTCTGACAACTACTCAGCTCTGTTGTGTTAGCATGAACGTGGCCACAGATAATACATAGTTGAATGAATGTGGCCATGTCTCGATAAAACTTTATTTACAAAAACAGACCAGGTGTTGAGTTTGATCTATGGCAAGCTTTATCAGCACAGTTGCCTGGGTTCGAACCTATGTGTGGTCCTGCATAGGTCTTACGTGAATAACTCTGTCACCAAAACATGTGTTGTAAGTGGTAGAAAACCACTGAAGCTAGGCTAGCCGAAAGCACACTTTCTTAGAAAGACACACTGGTATTTCACGTTCATCCTCTGTGTAGAATGTTCAGCAGGACATCAGGAGTGGTAGAATAAGAAATATGAACGCTTTTGGAACCCAGGTGCGAAGCTCTGCACACTGTGTCCCTTCCACTGTGTGGGCTCCTCTGCTTCTCTCTGCATTGACTCCATTTACCCTGCTTTCCACAGATGGACTTGGTCTGCTGTGCCTTCTCCTTGACCGCTGTTACTAATTTCAGAATGTGCCCTAGGTCCTCATTCTGCATCACGGTGCAGATGCCATGCCTACAAGCTGACATAGTGACACATTGTTTTCATGTCCACATTGTAGATTCCTAAGATAGGGCCCCTAATGTTCATCCAAGGGTCAGATATCTCTCCTTCGTATCATCTGTACAGGGGGAAACAAGGTATGAGCAAGACCAGGTGCATTCCTGGGCAGGCACCATTCTTAGAAAAAGGGATGTGGAATATAGAGGCACACCAAAACCATGCTCCCCTTCGTTTCTCCTAGCACAGAACTTTGCTCAGTACTGTCTCCAAGTGACGCTGTTTGACTCAACACCATATTTCAAGTGCCCAATGTGGACCTGGCTATAGGGTGATCTCTCTGCTTGTATAAGAAGAAATTGATGGTATTTCCCACCTAAAAGAACATCTTCCTTTCCTCTCACTCTACACCCAAAAAGTTTTAATGTTATTTAAATTAAAATAATCAGGTCTCAGGTATATTTACTTTCACAGAGTTGTTATTGTATGCTTTGATTTTGATGTCCTGTCTCATGAACTTGGTAAAAATAATAATAATAATAATAATAATAATAAATCTTGAAATTTCCCTAGAGTTCAGCTTCCCTTTTTATACTGGGTGCAACTAAACTTTGGAACGGAATAAAAAGAACCTCATTGCCTTACACATACCCTGTTATCTCTGGCAGGTTCAAATACAGTTTCTCCAAGAAGGCTGTGGTACCTTTGCTCTTTCTAGCCTTGAATCTGAGAGTCTCAGGATTTCTTTGGAGTACACATAGCAGCGTCTTTTTGACAGACAGTGCAAATTAAAAGATCCAGTGCGGCCTGGGAACCAGGGACCCAAACTTGCCCCTTGGGTTTTCATTTACAGTTAGGCACTGCAGACACAATTATTGCTGACAGGGAAGCAGAGGCTGGTGGCAGAGTGCGTGTGACGGGAGGCTCATGCCAACCTGTAATTGGGAGGATTATTTTTAATCAGAACATACCCTACAGCCCAAACATTAGAAATCTCCTGTAAGGCCAAGACAGGAAATTAAACACACCAACAATAAGCCTCAAAGGGGGGGTGGCATGTGGGGTGTAATATCGTTAGTCTTTCGAAGGTCCCTGGAGCTTTAAGTAGAAGTTTGCTTCCCTAGGGAGGGAGACTGGGAAGAAGCTTCCCATGGAGAAGTCACAGATACTGTACCTGAGTCCTTACTGGACAAGTGGGTACAGCCAAATTAAATGCAGCAGGCAGGCTAATTGATGTTTATTGCGTTTAGACAGTATAACAAGTCAAATATAAGCCTTGGAGTAGTAGCTACAGTTATATTTCATCATTAAGGGAAGAGCTTCATTAGTTCTTTATTTTCAAAAATCTTACTGAACACCTACTTTGTGCCAAGTGTTGTGTTGGCCATTGGTATGCCTTGGCTCTGGTCTTGCCATCATCTGGATAATCTTACCCTTTGGAAAAATTTTGCAAAACATATTAAGCCTTTTTTTTTATTGGAATGACTGTTGTTGACCAAGTAGGCATCATTCTCGGGCATTTATTGAGTAGCAGTGCCAGGTAATTGCATCGTGTACTCCTCACACCAACCCTCTCAGGAGGGCATTATTACACCCAATTGATAGAGAAGAAAACTGAGGCTCAGAGATGTCAAGCAGCTTGCCCAAAGTTACATAGCTTAATGAATGGGAGAATTAATTTGAACCCAATTCTCTGTCCAAAATCCATAGAGTACTGTCACTCATAAATAAGGTAAAACACAGCCTAGGGCTTTAAGGTGCTGAGGAATGTGAATCCATTGGAGAGGACAACATAGAGACCATTGTCTATGAGTAATGAGTGCTCAGAATCACTAATGGAATTCTAAGACTGAGGAAGAGAGGCTCTTTATTGTGCCTGGCAAGGTCTCCCCAAGGACATGAAGAATAGGTACATGTTTACCTGGCAGACAAAGAAGGAACAGAATCCCAGGTATGGGGCCAGATAGTGATATTAGAGGGCATGGAGCATTCAGTTTTAGTTTAGAACTACTATCTCAGATTTTGTTCTTGTTCAGCAGTCACTTACATTTAATCAACACAAGGGGAAAAAAAGAGAATATTTTGGGAATACTCAATACAGAGACCAGGCATCTGAAGGGATGGGGTGGGACGCTAAAAGATGATATAGGAGAATCAACTTTCAAAGTATCTCTTGCCGCCCTTGCTGTGTAGAATGCTTATGTGTGATCACAATGGGAGATGGTCTTTAACCCACGGCTCTCCCTAGGATATAAGCCACACATGGACAGTAAAATTACATATCAGTTCTCAGTCTAGCGCTCAGGGTGCCTAGATCCTAGAGCAAATCCAGGGTTATACTGAATTGTTTGCATGACCAAGTGTGGTTGGTCTGATCATCCACCTGTAGTAGCTGCCATTGGTCAGCAGCCTCTTGTTACATGGCTGAGAGTCACTGGATTCCCTTGGAGAGGGTCTCTATCTCCAACCTAAGGAAACTTCATTGTACTCCCCATCTTGATTTATTCTCCTCCCATCCCAGATATAGTCAGTACTAGCTTCTCCATGCCCCATCATTGCCAAATTGCACATAAAAAGCCCATATGATACTGGCTGCATTAGTCTGTGCTTGATGTGGCCTGAGACCCCTTTTTAGGACAGTTAAACTTCAGACACCTGAGTAAGGTTAGAGAGTGTGTACCCACTCACAATCACTGATTAAGATACAGCTTCCTAATCTGAATGAAGGGTTGGTAGAGAATCCCCCTAGTTAGGTGAGATGCCAGCCTTTGAGACCAATGTCTTACATGTACCTCTTTTATTGACAGTTAATAGAAGCATATTCAAAGTAGCTCACAGAATGTGGATATTTATCCCCCAGCATAGGAGTGAGTCTCAGCCCCACCCAGAAATCTCCCTCCCATGGCTTTCCAGTCTTGCCTATTCTTCTCTCAAATCAATTTTTCTTGCTCCAGAGCCTGGCTTATTCTCTTCTTCTCAGTGAATACATGGCAGAGAATGGTGACCCCACAATTACTGAGTTCTCAGTTCTAGGAACTAGCAAAAACTGAAGAGTACCTTCCACATTCCTGGGAGAAAATTGAACTGAGATCAGGTGAGGTTTCATTACTACTGAACACAGCCCTAATGGAGTCAGGATCATATACTTCAGACATGACTTCCAGATCTGTGCTAGGCAGAGATGGGGTAGAGGGAAGGAAATAACTCAGAAAATCTGTGTAGTCAGCCAAAGCCTGTGTAAAGTTAGCAAAACAGTGAGGAAACCTTCTTTCCATCCCTCCTCCCTTCCACCTATCCTTCCTTTGGCAACTATATATTGAATACCTTCATATTCACAACAGTGTGGTAAGAGCTGGTGTCAAAATGGTGAGATAGACATAGTCCCTGCCCTCATACAGCTAACATAGTGGAGACATCTAGACATCAGTTAAATAATTTGTTCCTGAGTGTTAAGTGATAGCCATGCTATGTGCTATGAGGAAGGGCTCTTGAGACCATGTAGTAGGAGTTTCCATAAGAAAGTAATGATGAATGGGAGTTAGTGGGTGTTAAAAGCATCCCAGGTCAAAGATGCAGCATGTACAGTATCCCCATGGCAGGTGGCGAATCACGTATGATCCAGAACTAGAAGGTCCCCAGGGCTGGTACACTAGGCGTCCAGAGGGAGGGTGTGCCTGCTCACTAATAAATAAATAAAGCGGGAGTGTGGCAGAAGCACACCATGCAGGATGTCAGGCTATGTCACAAGGTATAGGCTTTGTCCTGAATGGAATGGGAAGCCATCAGTGCAGGGTTTAAATAGTCAAGCAATATAGTCACAGTCACATTCCGTAAAGATTGCTGTGCCAGCTCTTTGGAGGAATTAGAGGTGAAAGCCTGGAGACAGAAGGCGATCTCTGCAGCCTATTGCGGTCGTCCAAGTGGGGAAATCCTCAAGCAGTCTGTGGCAGTCTGTGGGAGTGGAAACACTCCAGTACCAGCCCGATTTACCGAGTGAGAGAGTTAAACTGCACGCTGCCTACCCAGGGGTCATCAACTCCAGTGTTTTGGAAGTAATTGGCTCGCTATTTTTTGCGTCCGTTTGGACAAAGTGCAGAGGTGAGGGCAGCTAATGCAGGAAGCGAGCATTCACCTCTGTTCTGCCTGATTTTGTTCTGATGTCCTTTAAAATTTTGTTCACTTGCAGCCCTTTGGCTCCAGCCTTGGTCTCAGTATGATGAGAATTCCACCCAATTCCTCTGGGACCCAAGATTCTCCCTGGTCACAAATTGCTCTTAAGGTAGTTTGCAAGAGTAATTGCAAACTCAGGACAATCTTAGTTTGTTTTTGTTTTGTTTTGGTTTGAACATATACAGCTCCTCTGGAACTCTAGAGAGCATCTTAGATTTTTCTCACTGTCTGGTGCCATTGCTGCTAATGACCATTTCTATTCTCACCTTGTAACATTGGTTCTCTGCCTTTGTTTGCTTTTATAAAACAATCTGCCTGGAGAATTTGATGGATTCTTATTAGTAAGGGGGGTGGTTATAAAATTCATTTCGACTGCAGGTTGGGTTAAAAACAGATCTAAAGGTGTGGGCATGAAGCTGATGTGGATGAGAAGTTAATATTATCATCTGGGTACCAAATATGGGAACACCAGTGACGGCTGTTTTGCTTAGGGAGAACCTGTCTCTGGAATAAATTTCAGTGCCCTTCCTTGGAGCTATACCACTTTGGTTCGATGAGGAATCTGCTGATTCCGTCCAGTGTAGTGAGCCGCTGCTAAGTGGCTGGGCACTGTGCCAGACAGTGAGGCTACCAAATATCAGTAAAACATTGTCCTTCGCCTCCAGGAGCTCACAGACAGAGCAGGCCAGCTCTACAGTGGGTTAGAGTGTGTGATTCTTGTTCAGATAGAAGGGTGTGTGAAAGACCACAGAGCCCCTGGAAAAAATTCAGTCCAGCTGGAGAGGTCAATGAAAGTTGCAGAGAGAAGTTCACACTTGGGTGGACATTGAAGAACAAGTTGAAATTGAGCCAGGATTAGGGCAGTTGAGAAAGAAAGATGTGACCAAAGGCCTAGAGGTATAACGATGCCTTCTGTCTTTAAGGCATCAGTTTAGCTGGATCCTAGAGTATGTAAGCGACTATGTGAAGGGAAGGAAGAAGTACCAGAGAGAGTTGCCCAAGAGTTAGGAAGTGGAACCTGACAAAAGAAGCCATCGTTAGTTTTAATAAATAAGAAGACACATGTAGATTTTGATACAAAGCCTGGATATACTATGGGTTCAATAAAACTATTACTACTGCTATTGTTTCTATTACTATTATCATCATTAATATTTTTTTACTAGGACACAGATAATTCTCCAGCTGAGGCATACTATGAATTTATAGAAGATAATTATATACTTTGACAATTCATTTCCTAAATTTTGTGCCTCCTTTTCCCAAATCATATTCTTTCACTTCATTTGGTTACATTCTTCTCATCATGAAGATCTCATTTCCATTGCTGCTTCATTGGCAAAGTCTTCCCCACCATCCCTGACTTTCCCCCTGGACTGTAGGCACTAAGAGGATAGTGCTTGGCATAAAGAGGGGCTTGATAAATGATAATAAACTTTCATACAAACCTCCAGTTATAAAATGAATGTCATGGGATAAAAAGTACATTGTAGGGAATATAGTCAAAAGTATTATAATAACTTTTTATGGTGACAGGTGGTAACTAAACTTATTGTGGTGAGCATTTTATAATTGTCAAATCACTATGTTGTATACCTGAAACTAATAAAATATTGTATTTCAACTATACTTCAATAATAATAATAACAATAATAATAATAAACAACTTTTAAATGGCATTGACTTTGTGCCAGGCATAATACTAAATAAGTGCCTTACAAATACTAACTTCTAATACCTCAATCTGTTGAGATAGGCACTATATTATTCTCATTTTATAGTTGAAGAAGTTGAGACAAAGAAAAGTTAAGTGACTTGATCAAGGTCACAAAGCTGGTAGGTAGCAGAGTCATGGATGATTGGGATGGATGGATGGATGAACGGAAGGAAAGAAGAAAGGACAGATAAATGACCACTGTTAACACCATCCTTACAACTTCACAGCTGTGTATACTTTCAGGCTTCTCCAGATGCAAATCTCTCTTTCCGCTATTTTAGATCCACTCTCTATTTTCAGACGCTCTAATTTATCAACACCAGTGGGCTCACCAAATATGAAGATTGGAAAAAAAAAAAACCTCCATCATATTAAGCTATTAAGAGGGGCACCTGGGTGGCTCATTTGGTTAAGTGTCCGACTTTGGGCTCAGTTGGGTAAGCGTCCAACTTCTGCTCAGGTCATAATCTCATGGTTCATGAGTTTGAGCCCCGCATTGGTCACTGTGCTGATGCTCAGAGCCTTGGAGCCTGCTTCAAATTCTCTATCTCCCTTTCTGTCTCTGCCCTTCCTCCGGTCATGTTCTGTCTTTCTCTGTCCCTCAAATAAATGTTAAAAAAATTTTTTTAAAAAGCTATTAAGAACGGGAGAATATTTTCCAAACATATATCTGTGAATACTGTTTATAATTAAACTCTGAAACTTGTGAGTTCCATTGAATCTGAGCACACACTGTGTCACTACTCGAGAGAAATAATAGAACACTAGAACAGGATTCTAGAATCCTGCAAACCAATCCCACCTCTGCTACTTCCATGTCACCCAGAGTGGGAACAGGTCAGAATCAACTCTCTGGGGTATAGGGTGCCATGTAACTCTCTCATATCTATTAGTAAGTCTTTGTGATTAGAGATGACCTCTCCCCCAACCCACTGAATTACATGAGATTATAATGGCCATCTGCAGTTTGAGTGATATTTGGTTTTGATATTTAAATATTAATGGACATGGATCTTACTCCTTCTGATTGGGAGATGATAGCCATGTTTCTGAAATTGATTATTGATAGGACACCTTGAATCACAGTCACTTTGAGTGTTAGCCATCATGGGATTGACCATTATAGAATCCTAGAGTTCTAGAGTTGAAAAGAGAGTTTATCTCTTTTTGCCTAACTCCAGGCAATAATATCTCTAAAAGATTGGCCTCTCATCTTTCCTTGAACACATCCTATAGCATAGGGCTCACTGTAGAAGGTACATGCATAACAGACCTGTTGTAAACTTGGTATCCAATTGCCCAGTTCAAATCCAGGCTCTGCTACCTTAATGCATACTTTGTGCAAGTATGACTTACTTGAACTGTCTGAGCCTTGGTTTCCTCTTCTCAAACAGAGAAAATAGTAATACCTTCCTAATCGGAGTGTGAAAGAATTAAATGAAAATATATTGAAAGACTTGATCTTAATCCTTTTCATCATCACTACCATCATCATTGTAAAATACACTGTTTCATCAAAAGCCTCTTTTAGAGGTTAGCCAGATAGGAAGATGACAAGACAGGTTAAGGCACAATACGAGAGTACGCTCCTTGATACTCAAGTCTCCCCCTCTCTTCTTCCCTAGGAAACTGCTCAAAGAACTCATGCCAGTGGGACTTACAGCTTCCTTGATCGGGCTCAGCATTCAGTAAGTGCGACCGCTTTTGAACCTTCATTACATAAATACATCTATTTCTTTGATCGTGTTTGCGATGAAAAGCTCTCTTCTGTAGGCCTGAAGTTCCCACAAACACTGTGCTGCCTGCCTGTGTCTTTCTTTTCTGCTCTACTGCATTGGATTCAGAGGTGAGAGGATGATGTGCCAGGCAGAACCCCCACAAGGAACACAGGAAATGTTTGTGCGCATTGGGGGATTAACCCTACCACTGCTGGCTGGAGGTTAAATTAAAATGTGCTTTTCTTGTCTATTTGTTCCCTAAGCTTTTCTCATTAGGAGATATCTTGTCCCTCTCTCCCAGCTGCATGACCCTGCAAAGTAGAAAGAAATGCCAGCAAAAACAGATCAGTAAGTGAGACCACATATTTCTTGAGGCATTTAAGAACAATTCATTTTGCACCAGAATACAATTCCTACTATATAAAAATTACTGCAGAAAAAGAAATTCTGTACTTTTAAGATGCTGGGGTACATTTCAGAAATTTCATTTGTTTTTAGCAAGTAAGCACTTTCTGCCGTCTGCCGTTCTCATTGTGCACAAGGACTTTATTTCTGGTGAAGCCAGCAGTATTTTCTCCGGTTTCCCCGACTCTCCTTTTTTATGAGACGCTAGCATTTGAGGTGTTGGTGTTGGTGCACGGGACATCAGCTCTCCTCTGCAGTAGTTCTGCTGGCGAAGAACAATCTGTCATAATTTAACCACAAATATCAAAGTTTTAAAAGGCTAACTAAAGGAAATATTTAGTTTTTTCAAGATGCAGCTTCCTTGGTAAGGTTTCAGAATTTTACAAAAAATACATTCTACTTCTGAGATGGGTGGCGTATAATTTGATACATCAAATATCATAAAGGGGCAGGTGGAATCAGAGACTGTGGGACTCCAGGCCTGGAAGAGGCTGATCAAAGGGAATTCTTTTGCCCTCAGTGGTAACGCATGACTCCCCTTTTTGCTACGGAATTTGCATATGTGAATGGTAGAAGGAGGAGGAGGCAGAAATAAAAAGATGGTGTATTTGCTGTTTGCAATATCAGAGTGACTCAGTGTGACCCTGATCAGCTAAAGCTTGTATCACACAGGAGATTAGACCCACAGCTTTTGTTCCTAATGATAAAGGAAATTTCGTGTCTAATTCCCTACATGCCACATCTATCTTTCATTGCCTTTGAAGTTCAGGCTACAGCGTTTTCTGAAAACTGCGAGGTTTTGTAAGTGGAAAGGAGAGGCTGTTTGGCATGAAGTCTGTTTGGTGTAAAGTTAAATATGCATGTTACTTTATCTTCTTCTGTTTCAAGCAATATCCTTGCTTCCCTTCTTTGTGGTGCTGGAGCAGGCAAGGTAGAGATGGAGGAGGAAGGTTTCAGGATGTGTTTTCAGATTATGTGTGACCCTCCTGCCTTTCTCTCTACCTTCTCAACAGGATACAAATTACTGCTTCTCAGAAAGGAATTCATGTTCCATCCCTGGATTGGGGCTGAAATTTCTAACCTAGGGGAGGCTCTGGTCCCCGAGATAATTAGTACAGCGTTGTAAGGAGCTCATGTTAATTTGTCTTTGGGTATGGTATTTCCATATCTACGATTGCAGTCTAAAGAGAAAAAAATTATTAATTTGCTGCTCTACACCAGTGTGTAGATATCTGATAATTTAAGAAAAAATAAAAAAGGAAGAAATGGAAAAACTCCTCACTGGGGATATTTAGAGCAGCTGCCCAATTTCTGTGTACCTAATAGATTTCGATGCTTACCTTGTGGTCCTAGCTTCCCTGGAGCACTGAACCTCAATCAACATCTGGGGCCAAGAGGTCATGTCCCCTACAACAGAGGTTGAGTTCTGGGAGGTTGCTTCATCGTCAAGAAAGCAGATGGCCTGACGTCTACATTGGCTATGTGTCTGGGTGTTGGGTTCGCCTACCAGTAACATTGCTGCTTAGGAAACTGCCCCTCATGGGATTTTACTGGGAGCAACAGTCCTGGTTTTAGAATTTACACACATCTAACATTGTGCCCGCACTGATGTGACTATCCTATGGTGGTCTGAGTTAGGGTTTTAAGGTCTCTGTTGGCTTTAGAAAATCAATGTTCATTTACTACTTCCAAAGTCTGGTTATCTTTCATTGTTTATTCTTTTCCAGAATGTTCCATTTGCATTGGTGCCCTTTGGCACAGATTGGCTGATGTATATGATACAAAGCTGTTTTGCACATTCTGATGTCTTTGTGGGATTGTAGGTCTCCACATCCTTTTGTGATCTGTATACACAAAGGAGAGCTACAGCAGTCTGGTGGTTGTAGGGTCACTGGTTGAACTTAAGCTTCAGAGTAATTTCTTAGAAGTTTTTATTATGTATTTATTTATTTAAAAGTTTATTTATTTAGTTTTAGAGAGAGAAACAGAGAGAGGGAGAATCCCAAGCAAGCTCCATGCTATCAGCATGAAGTCTTACACGGGGCTTGATCCCACAAACTGTGGGATAATGACCTGAGCTGAAATCAAGAGTCAGACACTTAACTGACTGAACCACCCAGGCGCCCCTAATTTCCTACAACTTTTAAATTTAAGTTCACGTGGAAGCCTTCCTTAGATCTCTATTTCCTGCCAGATTATACTTCCCTTGGCACGCTATGTCAGAATTATAATTAATTAACCAAAGATTAATTTAATGTTTTCCTTTTGTCCAGTGCTATCCAAAAGAACTCTATGTCATGGTAGGAATCTTCTTTATCTTTGCTGTCCAGTATGGTAACCAGTAGCCAGATATGGCCACTGAGCGCTTGAAATGTGGCTATTGTAACCAAGGAACTAAATTTATCATTTTTTTTATTTTTAGTTATTTTAAATTTAAACAGTGTCATGTGGCTAGTAATAATCTATCACATTGGATGGGGCAGCTCGAGACTGGAGGCCCTGTCAATACAGGGGGCCTGTTCTGAAATTTGCATCCTTGCATTCATGCTGATACTTAGCTGATAAATACCAGTGTGGACATTGGTTGGTGAACTGCTGCTGTCCCAAGGTCCCTAAGCACCTTTATTCCCTGCGATTCCATGTGCATGATGCCCGTACATGAACCCTTGATCCTGAACGAAAGAGTTAATGACCCTCAAATGTCATACAATGTGTTTGTTCTCACTGGTTGGTGTCTGTCATACGCTGGTTATTAGAGCATATAACCTCTGATTATAGCCACAACATCTACTGAAGTATTGTCTGTAATAGGTAATCAGTACTTGCTGGACATAGCTATGGGTGAGCACATGGGGGGATGAATAGATGGATGGACACATCTCACCTTCTGATGGAGCGTTATGTAAGTGGGAGAAACAGAATTGAGTCTAGACAGTAGACCCATCTGGATCTCCATGATGGCTGCCTTTTGCCTTGTACTTCCTACTCTAATTCTTGTTTAAAGCTCTGACTTCTGCTTTGTCAAGGCCTAAATAGGCCTAGAGCAACAGACTCCAAATCTGTGACTGAATTCCAGTGTCCTGTGCAGCACAAATTGCTGTACATCTTCACTTACTTCCTTTTTTTAAAAATTTTTTTTAATGTTTATTTTATTTTTTGAGAGAGAGAGAGAGAAAGAGTGTGAGTAGGGGAGGGGCAGAGAGAGAGGGATACACAGAATCCGAAGCAGGCTCCAGGCTCCAAGCCATCAGCACAGAGCCCGATGTGGGGTGGAACTCACAAGCTGTGAGATCATGACCTGAGCCGAAGTCAGACGCTCAACGGACCGAGCTACCCATGTGCTTCACATCTTCACTTACTTCTGCTGTCACTTTGGACTCCAAATGCTTAACACTGACATCAGACCACACCCTATGCTCTCGCCTCTGGACGCTACTCTGTCCCCAGGTACCCCAGTCCCAAGCTTCAGTCACCACCGATTTTGTCTTGCTCTTCACACACCACCAGAGGAGTGAGGCTTTGATCTGGACCTTCTGGAACCCCTAATTCCATTCCCTCTTTTGGCGTATCACTCTAGGTGCTACTTCCTCAAGTGGCTGTGGTTTTAATGCCCAAAGCCACCATCCCCTGGACTCCATCCTACATGTTAGAGGACTACTATTCCCCAAGCATGAATATCATCTAGTTACTTGTTCAGTTAGCTAAGTTTGTCTCTAACATTCTGCCTTCTTTCTGAGAATCCCTAGATAACATATTTCCACCAAGCATGTTGATCTCTTGACTTGCAAATGTGTTTACTTCCTGACTTCAAAATTTGTCACCTGTGGTCTTACCAGCCAAAGTAACCCTTCCTTATTCTTATTGTACACTTTGGTATATATCTCAGTTAAGACGCTCCTGTTGAATATGTGTACTTTAATTCCTTGATTCCCCTTGTAGGATAAAGAAAATACTAAGCCTGTTTTCATTGTAGATGTGTGACCCCGTGATATTTTTAGAATCTGGACTAGGTGGAGCAAGCAAAGAGTAGAACAGCCTGAGGGTGAACTGGAAAAGAAAGAGTAATGATTATCTTCAGGAAGTGGTTAAAAGTCAGCATGTTGGCTAGAAATGGGGTGGTCAGCCTTCAGCTGAATACAGGAGGGAGAGGAAGCAAGAGCATGAGCAATGTAAGAACATTAATTTAAATGATGGCCAGGCCTGGGGTGGGTTTCGTGCCAGTTGATTTAGAGTCTCATGGTGTAGAGGGCACACCAAAAGACACTCTCTTCTGACCTTCCCATGTGCTCTGACACTTGACCACCCACCGCCACACATCCATATTCACACATTCCATCTGTGTATCTCTTGTCTGTCATAAGCTGCTGCATAGCCAACTCAGTAAAATCCTTCCTGTTCCTCCTCGCTTCCCTCTTCTACAAAGGGAATAAGGAACTTGGGATCTTTTTGATTTAATGAGTATATGAGACTGTGAAGCAAGAGAGTATAGGCAGATAAATAAAAAAAGAAAAACAATTTTCTTTCACTTCCTTATTGTTAGAACAGAGGAAGATTAAAAAAAAATGAAAGTTACAAGGAAACTGTGTATGATTATTGGATTTCAGGACCATGGATAAAAAATAGAGAAGCCCTGGGGCTCCTGGGTGGTTCAGTTGGTTAAATGTCTGAATCTTGATTTCAGCTCATGTCATGATCTCACATTTCAGGTTTATGAGTTCAAGCATTGGGCTCTATGTTGATGGTGCAGAACCTGCTTGGGGTTCCCTCTCTCTGCCCCTTCCCTACTTGTTCTCTTTGTCTCTACAAAATAAATAAACTTTAAAAAAAAAGAGAGAGAGAGAAAAGGGGCACCTGGGTGGCTCAGTCTGTTAAGGGTCTGACTCTCGATTTTGGCTCAGGTCATGATTTTACAGTTTATGGGATCGAGCCCCATGTCGGGCTTCTGTGCTGACAGCATGTGGAGCCTACTTGGGATTCTCTCTCTCCTTCTGTCTCTATCCCTCCCTTGCTTGTGCTCTCTAAACAAACAAACAAACAAACAAACAAACTAACTTTAAAAAAAAAGAGCCTGAAGTCGCACCCACTATCTGCCTCATTATTCTCCATCATTTCACCCAGCTCAAGTATTCCAAAGCACTCCTTACATGCTCTAATTATTGTATTTATTGCTTCTGCATTTCCTGCCTCCTCCAGTTGTACTAGAGGATCTCTGAAGGCATGATGTGTCTCTGTCTTGCTTACCACTCTATCCCTGGCACCCGCAAAAGTGGCAAGTGCACATAGACAAAGAATTAATTCTTTTTTTTTTTTAGTTTATTTATTTTCAGAGACAGAGTGTGAGCGAGTAGGGGAGAGGCAGAGGGAAAGAAAGAGAGAACCCCAAAGCAGGCTCTGCACTGTCAGCACAGAGCCCGATGGGGGGCTTGAACCCATAAACCATGAGATCATGAGCCAAAGTCAGACACTTAACTGACTGAGCCACCCAGGAGCCCTGAGACAATGATTTCTTGAGTTGCATCGATTATTGCTGTGAAAGATGATCACTTTTTGCATTTTGAAACCATTCTTTTGTCATCCATAACCCCTCACAGTCCTCCCTTACCATACTTTCCAATCTAGATCAATCTTTGAAAAATCAAGAGTCAGGCTAATGGCCTGACTTTATGACCACGTGATCCTTTTTTTAAAAGTTTATTTATTTATTTTGAAGTGGGGGAGGAGCAGAGAGAGAGAGACAGAGAGAATCCTAAGCAGGCTCCATACTGTCAGCGTGGGTGACAGCATGAGTGTCCGCGTGGGGCCCAACCCAGGAGCCATGAGATCATGACCTGAGCTGAAGTTGCATGCTTAACCAGCTGAGCCACCCAGGCGCCCCTTTGTGGAGTGACCACATGATCCTTAACACATTGACCAATCTGACTTAGCTTTCTTTGTTAAATAATCATAATAACAGTAAGGAATTTAATTGGAATAGTGTGTAACTAAGACCCCTTCTGACTTGGAATTTAGTGAATAAACAAGAAAGACAGAAATGAGGCCACAGGAGAGAAGATTGAAGGGACGTATCTGAGCCAGGCAGAGAGTGATGAGTTATGGCCAGCAGTGGCTCCTCCCAGCCCCCAATCCGTGGGCAAAAATGAACATATTGTCTTCTGGACAGGAAAGTGAGTATAATAAACTGACGTTGATACGGTTTGATCCACATCCGTTGGTTGCATTATAGGGTGAAAGGAAATGAAAGCACATCTGCTTGTGGCCTCTTCTGGTGGAGCACCTAAGAGTTGAAATCTCTCTTCACCCTGATTATTCATCATTTCCCAATAGAATGACCTAAGGAGAACAACAAAACAATGACTTGGGGTTTCTGCTAAATCCCTTCACTTAAGCTAAAGATTAGATCTACTTGCTGTTTCTACTCTGCACTATAATGCGAGGTTGTTCATCTGAGACACTAGTGAACCTGTAGCAACAGCTGGAAATTGCAAAGGACAGATAAAAGCAAGAATGGCTGGTTAATAAGTTATAGAAACAAGGAATTTGGTTTTTCTAAATGAAGGATGCTACAGATTTCTTTTTAGAAGCTCCACAGAAAAAAAGATAAACTTTCTCCTAGTGCTGACAGCCGGAATATATTTTTTTAAGCATGTGGCTAATTTCTTTAGAATTCAGGCAGTTATTTTCACAGATGAATATTCTTGCCTCAGAAAGTGCCAACCCCAACTGTGTGCTGGGCATACAGTCAGAGGTAAATAAATGGTAACAATGAGAACTATTCAGAGCAATTACATAACTGAGAAATAATCTTCTGCTGGGCTGCCTGTGTATGCATGAGCTTTGGTGAATCCAGTCACTCATTGGACTTCAGTGTCTGTATTTAAGAAGGATAAATTATCTTGAAAAACTGTATTGTGGAACGTTCCAGCTCAGGGTGCCATGACATTGATATTTAAGTTAACATCCTTACCCTGGTAATGTTATCATTCATTTGTTCACTTACAAGTAAGTTTGGATAAATTATCATGTTGAATCTTTGCTGAGAGTGAGGACGTTAAAATGAATGGGGCCCCAAATTTATGGTAAAGTTATAAAATAAAATTTAAAGTAAATAAAACAACCCAAGCTGTGTTGGTTATCATGGATTAGCCAGTCATAGACAGGAGTATATGTTGGGCTCAGAATCCAAGGATATATGATCAGACCCATCTCAGATGTAGGAGAGGTCCAAGAGTCATCCCTCTCACATGTAAATTCTTCTCCATATTCTCAGGTCAGGGTTTTCCTCTCAGAGCTGGCTGGCCTTCCTTACCCTTCCCTAAAGTACAGTGCCCTTGTGGGGTGCTTCCTCCCCCAGCAATGACCATTTACACTCCACAGGGCCAGACTCTCCCCACCAAGTCCATAAACCTGCACTCTGTGCAGAATCAATGCCCATTTACAGCTGCTAATGCATTAATAACAGAAACGTCCCTGGCCGTGACCTACCTGAGTCATTACACACTAATCATCGGAGGCAATTTCAAGCAGATTGACTAGTGATCGGTGTCCTCCTGGCGTCCAGGCAGGAGGACACACGGCTGCCTTCACAGCCCCTGAGCAGATGGTCTGAGAGCGTAATCGCACGCTACAGCCGGTGCGGGTCTGGCTCGGGAAGGGGAATCTCCATGTCTTGCATGCAAAGCTGTGCTCCCTCACCCAGGGCTCTGCTCCAAGTGCCCGTCTTTCATTTTAGAACAGAATCCAAACTCTCCTCTAAAGACATTGAGGAAACAAGGTTTACCTGTGCCTGAACTGTTCTAGCATGTGCTACTGCCCTGAGGCTGGTTTAATCCTTTTCCCACATTTCCACGTAATCCTTCTCCAGATATGTGCTCCAAAGCTGTCGTCATCATGGGCTTGTGGTTTGGTGTTATCATTTCTGTTATAATTTCTTCCCTTGAGTTTTAGCTTGGGCTTTCTTTTTTTGATCTTGCTCTAACATTCCCTACGATCATAATTCTAAGGGCTATACAGTGTATCATCAGGGTGATGTCTTGCTCCTTTACTATGGAATATCTAGGACATTTCTGCTCTTTTCACTAACACCATTATTACCAGAGTTAATCACTCAGGATCTGTAGAGTTTTGTTCCTTAGGGTAACTTACTAAAGATAAATACCCCTGAGAGGAATTGTACAGTCAAAGGATATAAGCATCTTTATGACTTTGGATGCATATCGCTAAATCGCTTTTCAAAATGGACTGTGTTGATTTATAGCCTTTGTCTTTTGGGCTTTCTCCTCTTAGCCGCCTATGTTTTAGTTGCCTATAATGAGGATTCAGAGTAATTGGGGTTAGAAATTTGAATCACACAGACTCTTTACCTTCAAGGAACTCACAGAAGAGAGGGAGAAGCCAGATTACAAAAATAATTGCTCTGTGAACTGTTAAAGCCTTAAGGAAGAAGGAACTTCAGAATCCATGGATTTTGGCACAAGACATTCTTTCTGAAACCAGTGGAGTTCTGGAATCTCTCTCTTTGATGCTATTTCTTGACAAGAGTTTTGTGAGTTTGGAAATCAGGTGTCTGCTGGCTCTCAAGTCTTAGATACCATTGTTTTACCCATAAATTCAGGTATAAGAACTTGTTAATCAGTCTATTTTTATGGACCATCCACTCCAGTACACATTGAAAAATTTTTTGGCAGAAGTTCACAAACGTGCACTGCTAAAACAAATAAGCTGCGAGTCTTTGGGCCGTGTGCCCAATAAACCCATTGGGTCACAGCTAGTAGTTCATTGAGATCATGATAAAGGAAGCTGGGGTCTTAGAAAAGCACAAGACATTAAGACAAACAAAGAGAGATTCTAATCTTGGCTCCCTTTTTACCACTTCTGCAAACTTGGGAAATTTACTTAACCTTTCCCAGTCCCAATTTCCTGTTCTGTAATGAAGATGACCATGGCAACCCACAGGTTTCTTGTAAAGATTTAAAAAAGAAAAAAAAACCCTCCTTTTTGCAGGCGGAGGGTTGTTTTTGGGAAAAGCCCTTTGGGGTGGAAAGTGGGACTCTGAGAACATAACTTTGCCAGTGATTGATTCAGCAAAAGGTAGTAGCGAAAGTAACGCTCCGTTTTAGTTAGAGAAGACCTTGTTCTGCTTCTGGTGGGGAAGAAGAGAGGAGAGGGAGTAAGCATAAAGACCCAGCCTGATGGTAGCTGCGTGAAGGGCGGGGACCCAGAGGAAGCTCAGTTCTACAGTTCAGTAGAAAGGAAGCTGTTACTACAGTAACTACTGTTACTACAGTTCAGTTTGAAGCCCTTTTGCCTTGTTGTAACTTAACCCCTCTCTCTGCCCCACGCCCCTATCCCCACAAGAGTAAAATTAACCTCTTCCTTCAAAACTGTTAAAATGTTTTCAAGAGTGAGCTTTTAATGGAAGTTCTGGGAAGTGCTGAGTGCCTGCCTCAGAACATGCAGTGGAAAACAGGTGTTGTCCTCTGCAGTTCTGAAGATAAACTGCTAATCTGTTGGAAATCTGCTCATGGGCCTGGCCATGGGCTAAGCATTTTGCGTGCATTCCCTCGTTTTATCCTCACAATGACCTAGTAAGATAGGTCTTGCTAATTACTGCTGTCTTACAGATGGGAACGCTGGCCCTTGTGTGGATTGCTCAGAGTCAGATGGCTTGTAAGACTTGGAGCTGGGTTTCTGCTGTTAGGGGCCACACCTCTGACTACTGCACTGACCTCTTTCTGTATCCTGACCCTGGGTCAGAAGTGCCCATGGGACTGTACATTTCATCAAGGAAATAGCGGCAAGGAATTTTGGCTTCACAGGGATTTGCGGAGGGTGATGTCTAAAAATCGCCTCTAATGTCTAGCTTGTATTTATAAGTTTACTTCTCTAAAAAGTAGATTAAATGGATGACTGGTACGAATAAGGAGAAACAATTCTAGAGAGTTCTCATGCCACGTCCTCTTCTCTGTGCAAGAAAGACTGAAATATTCTCCGTGGTTACCAGGGACTGTGTATCACACAAGATTCTTGTTAGTACAGGCAGAGTGGAGAGTCACTGAGAGCCACAGCCCTGAGTTTCCTGATGCTCAACATGCCTGTAGCCTCACGATTGTTTGACATTCCCTCAAGGTTTTCAGTGGGCTTTATCTGAAGTTTCATCCTGAGGAATAAAACAAAAAGCACAGATGTAGGACTAACAGGCAAAGAACTGAATTGTGCCTTTGAGATATATACATTATATATATATATATATATATATATATATATATATATATATATAGTGCCTTTGAGATATATACATTATATATGTGTGTGTGTGTGTCTACATATATATGTGAGTTTTCACATTAATTTTAATACATATTTTAATAAGGAATTTTGGAGATGGGGTAGTAAAAGGATTGTAACTATTTCAGTCTAGAGTAAAAAAAAAAAAAAGACCTTATTATTCCGAGCACATGGTCCTACCACTGCATGGTGGTGGCTGGCACAGATTGCAAGCTTCTTTTCGAAGGCACACTCTGCACACGTTTGAAGAGCCTGCAGGTGCCACACCTGCACCAACCCTCACTGTGCTGAGCTCAAAGTCATCGGCAGTACTTGTCAAGCCCTCTATTCCCCCTGCGAGAGTTTTGATCAGAGATGTCGTCACAGGTGAGGAATCAGACCTGGCCTACCATTCCTGTGACTCTCTTCCTCGTATCTTTTCTGTAGGAATTGCTCTCTGTCTGTATCAAGCAGGTGGCTGAGGCTTTCATTCACTCAACACATACACAAGAAATGCTCTTCTTTGCCAGGCATGGTTCTAGCTGCTGGGGACACAGTAGGAAACAAGACAACAACCAAGTTTCCCAAGCCCATGGGCTTAAATTCTCTGACAGTTTCGCAAATAAATGTATAATTATAAATCGTAGGCAGTACTGTGACATAAACACTCAGCGTGCTATGAGAGTTGTACAGAGTATAGTAATTTAATCTGGGTGATCAAAGAATTGCTATTAAAGTTGGGAAATTCTAGGGAAGAGTCTCTGGGCTGTGGCAAGACATTTGGGGCTTATGAAGAAGTAAAAGAAGGTGTGGTTAGAGCAGAGTGCTGGAACAGTGTTAAAAGAGCTGACGGGGAGAGAGATTCATCAGAGGGCAGATTTTAGATTTTACCACAAGTGCCATGGGAAACCATCAAAGGATCAGAAAAAAATAAGAACCATGATTATATTTATGGTTTTAAAAGTATTACTCTAGCTATTATACTGAAGAAGGCTTGGATGCAGGCCGAGTGGAAGCAAGAACAGTTAAGAGCTGTATTGAAATAGTCTGGGAAGGCGGGATGATATTGGCTTGACATGGGATTGTAAGTACGGGGATGGAAAAAAGTTCAAGGATGTTACCTGTGTCTCCATCCATCCATCCAGTCACCCACCTATCATATCTTCCACCATCATCATCATCACCATCTCTTCAACATTGTGTAAAATCCAGTCATTTGCTCAATTCTTTACTGTATCAGTGGCCATCACCAGTATATTCTAAGTTCTGCAGAAATCATGAAGGTGGTTTTGTTTTGTTTTTGTTTTTTGTTTGGTTTTTCTTTTTTGTCCTAGGAATGGCTAAATTGTTTCTTCTTCCCCTGTTAGAGTTTGCTTGGAGGTAGTCCTGTTGGCTTCTGCATTCCCCTATGCTGCTGTCACCAGTTTTACCTCAGATGACACCGTTTGCTTTTACATAAGTTCTTCATGCATTGAAGTCTGACATTTTTAATAGTTCTGTCACCCGTGTTACAACTGGCTGCTGAAAAGATACGAGTGATGCCTGCAGGAGATAGGGCCATCTCAGCGGTTTGTGTAACACCAATGGGGTGTGAGGTAACAGGAAAATAATTAGTTTAGTTAGATGTAAATGGAAGACAAATGAAGACACCACTAATTTGTGGATGCCTGGGAGCTGGGGTGGCCTGCTTCGTTTAAGATTTAAGGAAGAATAATTGAATCAATAGCTATGAAAATGAAAGCCATATTAGGAGACTTTCATGCAACATGTAAGGCGGGAAAAGCTAAATTCAATCAACGTACATTTACTAAGTGCTTCTTATGTACCTGTCACTGTGTGACGCATTTTAGCCAAACTAAAGGGGATAAATAATTGCAAGACATAAATAAGGCTTTACACTCTCTGTGGGAAGTCCAGATTTCAGAACATATGAATGCTTCAAGCGTATATTAGAAAGACTGAGTAGCAATTGTAAGCTACATTAATAGACAATGCTCTTAGGGACAGCAGGAATAACATTGAATGTAAAACACATTAGTGACTCTGTGACTACGCTTAATTTACTTAACCTCTCTGAACATCAGTTCTCTCCTTTATAAAATGTCTGTATCACAGCATAGATTGCCATTCCGTCTTTATATATGCACATGTACACATGTGAGTGCACCCACACACGGATGCTGGTCAGGGCTTCTCAGAGCTGCATTGGTGGTGTTGGGGCTGGATGGTAGCTGCAGAAAATGCTCTACACTATACTATTTTGGTGAATTAAATGGAACATTCCAGATGTTCAGAGAAGAGTAAGACAGCATAAAGCATGTAATGGACTGGAACAGTGTATCATTGTTGGAAAACATATGCCCACTTCTTTCTATAAAATTGGAGAACATATGCAAGTCAGTATATTAGCTGCATCTTACCAAGCATGGACCATCTTAGTAGATATTAGTGTCATTTGAAACCGTGCTAAAAGTATTCAGTGTATTTCATTATTGATCCCAATGCCATGCATTGATATTCTCAAGGTTCTAACATCTCTTTCCTATGGTATGTTCTTGTATCTTGTGGTAAGCTGTTTTCTGCATCCAATACTTCTCATTTGTTGGTTTGTTTTGTCTTAAGATTTCTCCATTTCTAGTCTGTTTTTTATTCACTGTCTTTTTGTTAATCTCCCTCTTTACTTTTTTATTCACTGTCTTTTTGTTAATCTCCCTCTTTACCATCATAACTTCTCTCTTGTCTTGCAATCTTTTATATCATATATCTAATTTTTCATAATTTTTCAGTTTTGATTTTTCAGAGTCATTTTCATGGAATGGTTCAGTCATTTCCTACCCATCTGAAAACTCTTAAAATTGAATTAAAAACATCAGAAAGAGATACAGATATTTTTTTATGTCGTGTTAAAAACCACCTCAACATTCCCCAAGTGGAGTTACTTACTCTAAAACCCCACATCACCAAATGGAGACTTAATTATAGCTTCAGCTCTCCCAGAAGTGGAATCCTAAGCCAGTCAATTGGGAATCACCTGAGTAGCAACAGTTGGGTCCTCTGCCTGATAGACCCTGCCATCCCCAAAGGAAAGCAACCTTGCCATAACCTTGCCTTCTTTGCATATTTTAACTTCCTTGTTCCAGTTTCCTTCTGTCAGCCTGTAAAAGTCTTTCGTTTTTAATAGCTCCTCAGAGCTCCTTTCTATCTGCTACATTGCAGACTGCCCAATTCATGAATTGTTGAATAAAGCCAGTAAGATCTTTAAAATGTGTTCAAGGATGCCTAGGTGGCTCACTTGGTTGAGCATCCAACTTTGGCTCAGGTCATGGTTTTGTGGTCCTTGAGTTCGAGCCCCACATTGGGCTCTGTGCTGATAGCTCAGAGCCTGGAGCCTGCTTCAGATTCTCTCTCTCTCTCTCTCTCTCTCTCTCTCTCTCTCTGCTCTGGTGTCTCCCTCTCTCTCTCTACTTACCCCCACTCTCAGTCTGTCTGTCTGTCTCTCTCTCTCAGAGATAAATAAACATAAAAAAATTTAAAAATTAAAAAAATTAGGGACGCCTGGGTGGCTCAATCAGTTAAGCGTCCGACTTCAGCTCAGGTCATGATCTCATTGTCCATGAGTTCAAGCCCCGCATTGGGCTCTGTGCTGACAGCTCAGAGCCTGGAGCCTGCTTTGGATTCTGTGTCTCCCTCTCTCTGTGACCCTCCCCCATTCATGCTCTGCCTCTCTCTGTCTCAAAAAAATAAAATTTAAAAAAATTTTTAAAAAATTAAAAAAAAATTAAAAAATCAAGTGTGTTCACCTGAATTTTGCTTTTTAACAATTTCATTAAGTTTAAGGTGACACATACTTAAATTTATATCTCATAGGCATTATAACTTGGTTTTTAAAACATAAATGAGTACTTAGAAACCTCTAGTTTTTCTAATAATACTATACTTAGAAATCTCTAGTTTTTCTAAAATAAGAATTTCTAAAATAATACTGTTTTATTTTCTAAAATAATACTAATTTCTAAAATAATGGTACATATAGTTTTATTTATCAGTTAATAGAAAAGTGATTTTTCATATCACTAGATGGTTTTCTACTTCCTCATTTGCTGGAGAAATAAAAGAAAGCCACCTTATGCTAACCCTGAAAAAGGACATAACTACTTAATACCCTGAGGGCTTTAGAACAATTAAAATGAATTAAAATTACTTTATTTTTAGAGTGGGCAAGTAGGAAATGGAATGGTTAGACTCAGAAGGATTTTTCTAGAGATAGATTTTACCGGCTGAATACATTTGCCTTGATTAAAGAAGGAAGTAAGAACTTGGAGAGGAAATCCAAGTAATACTATATAAGGTTATTGAGAAATATTGGCTAGTGGTGCTGAGAAAGATAAGGACATTGGTTGGCTATAAGAAAAGTAGTTTTATTAAAAGTCAACTGAAGATACCAGAATGGTCATTATATACTGATAAATAAGACTCAACATCCCATGGATTTAGGCACCCTTGAATCTCTGTGTGTGGACTGGGTCACAGGGAGTGTTTTGTCTAAGCTCGGTGAAGTAAAACTCTAGATAGAGGGCAGGCAGATATATTTTTCTTGCTTGCCATTTCGGATTAGTAAAGGCTCCCTGTTGTTTTGTTGAGAAGATTGCATCTGAGCTCAGCAGGAAAGCACTGTGATTGATTAGCAATGTCTTCCAGGGGTATAGGAATGGAGGAGTGGTGGTAGCACCTGTGCCAAGTCTTACTATTCTCCTCTAGATAGGACAACACTTTACCTTGTGGTCAGAGAGGGGAAGCTATGTGCTTCTGGAGACTGTGTCTACTTGACCTGGTGAATAATATTAAGACGATTTTGTTTCACAGTACTGTCAGGCAAGAGGGGAGGAGTGCCATCCTAGAGGCTCAGGAGTAAGGTTACATTTCAGTTGGGGATACCCATTAGTATTTCTAACCAAATTCTTTTTCAACACAGTGGTTTAATTGCAGGGAAAATTGCTTAGGGAATACTATTTGATGGGATGTAATCAATTTATGCTATTGGGTTCTGCTACAGATTACACTTTTAAACACACAGGGCATACTGGGAGACTTGGTTCCATTAATTTTAGGGCAAGGCAACTCAGAATGGAATACAATGGCTTTGAGGTTGGTCTTCTCATTTTTGAATTTGTATGAGCCCCAGGTGGAAAGTTTTGGCACTGTGTGCTGCTGTATCTTTCATGCATCTGTCTAAGCAGATGCTTTATCAGAGAAGAGAGCCAGCAGAGGGAGGAAGTTGTAGAGATCTGCTGTTGGTAACGTACCTGGGGAGAGCGACGTTTCCTTAACCAACCCTATTAATCGTTGTAAAAATATAGAACAAATGAAAATAAATAAAAATGAAAACTATGTCATAAAAATATGTAAACTGCTTTCCAATATTTTATATATCTATCATTACTACATGTGCATTGATTGGCTTTCCAGGTGTACAATAAGCATAAGTGGTGGGTAAGAGAAGCAGTGAACCAGGGGATGGGAGCTGATGAACATAGAATCAAGCCACCATCTTTGAAGCCAGCCCCTGACAGTTGGCAGCTTCTTGACCTCCTGAGCTTTGGTTTTCTCATCTGGAAAATGGATCAACAAATCAGAAGTCTCAATAACTGTTATGTATACCTAGTCCTATTTGAATATGAGGACATTGTGACTCAGAGAAGTCAAGACCCACAGGTAGTAAGTATCAGAGCTAGATTAGATGTTCCGAATGATACCTGAAGAAGTGCATCGTGACATGCTGCACAGAGGACTGGATTTATTACCAATGGTGCTTCAAATCCCACCTCATCATACACTCTCTGTAAGATCTTTGGCAATATCAAACTTCCCTCAGCCTCAGTCTTCTCAGCTATGAGAGCTCTAAGAATCTTTAAAGATCTGTCATTTGAAAATCAGATGACATGGTACATGTGGCAAGATTTCACAACAGAACATACCATGCAAATATAGGGTATATGCAATATTTGCAAGACCAGATGTGTAGCTACAAGAGAAAGTCAAAGAGAATGTGGAAGTCCTTTAGCCTGGGAGTGAAAATGATCTGTAATGAATTATTTCAAAGTTGCTTGGAGCCTAGTCATTTATACCATATGTGATAAATATCAGATTCAATAAATATCATTTATTGAAAGTCTGCTATGTGCAAATCCCTGCTCTAGTTTTCGTTTACGATGAAGTGCAGCTTACAACAAAATCCCTATCCTAAAAGACCTGAAAATTGCATTGAAAAGAGCAGTTTTCAATCTGACCCACTTTGTTTTGAAACCTAAAAAGTTGAGAGCCTTTCTTATTACTTAACAATTTCTTTCCTTGGGGATATTCTAGAAATGCTTTATATTTACATATGTTCTGAGCCCTCTGGCATATTGATATCCCTTTCTCTTGCTCTCCAAAATACCAAGGAAGGATGACCCTGATGCTGATGCCAAGTGTTGTTCTTACTCTGCCCTACCGACAGGGATGGTTTCTGAGAAGTGGATCTAGGGTGAGGGATATGAATCACTGCCATTTTTTTGAAAAGTCAAGATTGTGTACCAGGGTCATCCAACCTGAAGCAAACCCAAAATGTGAGCAAATGATAGAATGAGGATATAAATATGTGTTGTGGGCCAAGAGAGTCAAGATCATAAAGGAGTTGAAGTATGTGAATTGGTGAAAACAAGTGACTCAGAAATAAGCCTATAAGCAGAGTACTTACCAGACACCACTTTCCTGCCTGCAGTCAAGCAGAGGCAGATGTGTAGGCTAAAGGGACACATGCTGTAAAGCAGCCAGTGCCGTTTATTGTTTCTATTTTTCCTGTAATAAATGTCATAGGGAGGAGTAAACAATCATTTCTTACCATGCCTCTTTGCAAGACCATCTCTTTTGAAAAGTGTTTCAAAGTAACAATAGCAGAGAACAACACAGAGGAAGCATCCTGTTTTTGAGTAACCCTACAGACATATCTTTTATGTCTCCATGGGAGGCCAACATTTCTTGGGTACCAGCTAGTACGTATAAGGAAGGCACGGTGCACTTATGTCCCCATTCATGCCAACTACTTACATGGGTAGCATTTTCTAATTTGTTAGCAAAACAAGATTTTGATTCTTACACTTTTGGGGTTTTTTTTGCTCTATGAGGTATGGGCAACACTAGACATTTAAAATAAATTTTTTAACGTTTATTTATTTTTGAGAGACAGAGAGAGACAGAGTGCAAGCTGGGGAGGGTCACAGAGAGGGAGACACAGAATCCGAAGCAGGCTCCAGGCTCTGAGCTGTCAGCACAGAACCTGATGCAGGACTCCAACCCACAAATTGTGAGATCATGACCCGAGCCGAAGTCAGATGCTTAACTGACTGAGCCACCCAGGCACCCCAACACTAGACATTTTTTATCCAAAACGTATATATTCTATATATCTGTTACCTTTGGGTTCTATTATCTATCAGTGACAATACCAGAATTTCTTCATTTGCTATGAACCATAATATTTCATGAAAATCCTATTATCTCCAACCCCTCATTTGAATGCCTTCCCACTCCAATACATGTGAAATTATATGATATTTTTCTTTGATTTATTTCACTTAGCATTATACCCTCTAGGTCCATCCATATTGTCACAATTGGCAAGATCTCATCCTTTTTAATAGCCGCATAACATTCCACTGTGTGTGTGTGTGTATGTGTGTGTATATGTATATGTATATATTTATATATGTGTATATATATACACATATATGTATATATGTATGTATACACATATATATACATACATATACATACACACACATATCATACCTTCCTTATCCATTCATCTATTGACGAACTCTTAGTTTGCTTCCATATCTTGACTGTTTTAAATAATACAGTAAACATAGGAGTGCATATATCTTTTCAAATTAGTGTTTGTGTAACTATGAGATTTTAAAGAGATGTTATCAAAATTACCTATTTTTTTCATACCATGTTATTACTTTGGCATCTTACCATCCTTTAAAGTTTATTAAGGTACTGTCCATGGCAATCCCTGAAACTATGTACTAGAAAATCAGATTATAGATCCCAAAACAAAAAGTGCAGAGGTCTGCCTAGGTAGGAATCTGAATTTTTAACAGGCACATAGCATGATTTTTATTAATATTAATGTTTGAAAACTATAGCCTCATACAAATAAAGACTAATTCTCATACAATGAACGTTGGGACCAAAAAGTTTGTTAAACTTGGTTACTGGATGAAATTTAAGTTCTTGCATTTTCTAAAGAATACTTTAAAGGTTAAAAATTCCCAATAGATAATACCTAGCTATGTAATTCCAGTTTTATTCCTCTTTCAAGACAAGATAGAACCCAAGAGACCTGACAACATTAATTCTTCTCCAAAGAACTAACTTTTCAAAGATGGTGTCCATTACTGTCATTTATGTTTATTTTTGAGAGCACAGAACATTTCCAACCATATAGAAAATTATTAGAAAACATTTAACATTTGATTTTGAGGTAGGTACACAATAAAGATTTGCTTCATTGAATGATTGAGTCAAGAACTAATTCTCACAACTTAACAGGAGGAAGAAGGAAGATCAACTGGGAAGGATGGTGTGTGGGGCCATAGCTCTGACACACTGGCATGGTCACAGAATGGGGTAATACCTGCTTATGTAGGAGCCTGGGGCCAATTTATCTGATTAAATAGAAGCGTCAGGAGTAGAAGGGAATATAACTAGAAATGTGTGTGTGTGCAGGAAAAGACTATGGAAAAATTAAATCCGTTTATTCCTTAATGTTTTATTAAGTGCCTCCTCTGTGTCAGGTCCTGTGCTTCTAGAAGGCAGACTTGAGAGGGTGACCAGATATCCCAAATTTCCCAAAAGGAGGGTTTCTTGAGAGGTGGGACTTTCATTCTAAAACTATATAAGTTAGGGTGATTCAATTCCACCTGACTCAAAGAAGTGCTAACCAATGTGATGGAAGTTATAGGCCCTAACCTAACTCATGACCTAAATTATGAGCAGGAGCACGTCAAGAAAGAGGGGCATTCAAGGGAGAATGAGCAGCATCTTTGTGGGATGTGCGGCAGAACAACCATGAGAAAATCCAGAAGGAAAGAAGGCAAGGAGTAGACAGAAAGTGGTACAAAATCAAGTTGCAGCTGAGGAACGTCCACCTTCGTTAGGGCATTTTAGGGAGGGCATGTATTAGCTTCCTACTGCTGATGAAACCAATTATCACAAACACAAGGGCTTCAAATAACATGCATTTATTATCTTACAGTTCTGGAGGTCAGAAATAGAAATGGGTCTCAGTGGGCTGAAATCAAGGTGCCCATCAGGCTGTGTTCTAGCTGCTAGAGGCTGCCTGTATTCTTTGGCTCCTGGCCCTCTTCCACGTATAAAGCCAGCAATGGTGGGTTGAATCTTTTTCACATAAAATAACTCCAACACTGATTCTTCTTATGCCTCTCTCTTCAATTTTTAAGGAGTCTTACAATTATATTGAACTCACCTAGATAATTCAGAATAATTTCCTGTATGTATGTATGTATGTATGTATGTATGTATGTGTTTGCTTATTTATTTACTTAATGAGCCAGGGAGAGGGGCAGAGGGAGAGAGAGAAAGAATCTTGAGGAGGTTCACACTCAGTGAAGAGACTGATGAGGGGATGGATTCCAGGATCCTGGGGTCATGACCTGAACCGAAATCAAGAGTTGAATGCTCAACAGACTGAGCCACCCAGTTGCCCCCAGAATAATCTCCTTATCTTAAAGTCAGCTGATTAGCAACCTTAATCCCCTTTGCCATGAAACGTAAAATATTCACAGGTTCCAGGAATTAGGATGTGGACACCTTTGGGGGGCTGTTGCATTATTTTGCTTACCACAGGGCATATTGTGCTAGGTTTGAAGAGGACTTGGAAAACCATCAAAACCTTTATTTGCAGTTGAGTGATGGTGGCCTATTTCCATTTTAAGGGCTTATTCTTCTGCACTGTGGGGAGGGGGAGCAAGCTATCCATGGGGGGACCTGCTGGGAATCTGTCATAGTGCTGCAGGTGAAGATGTTGATGGTCTGGAGAAAGGTGGCACGATGGTGGAAATGGACATATGCAAGTGAATTCTGCCAATATTCCACAAGAATTGCCATGCATTAGAGATAAAGAATAAGGGAAAATGAGGAATTCCCATGTTTTTCCATGTTTTGTTTTATATTTAAATGAAGATGAGCGCTCACTGTAGGAGGGGTGTTTGAAGACATTGCTGTGGAGGAGATAATGAATCCAGCTTGTCTTTGCTGAGTGGCATCAGACACATGTCCAGTAGGGTGTTAGGTATACACACCTGGGCTTCACAATGCATAGCCCCATGTATTTCTTCCAAATATAACATTTATTCTTCCAAATGCTTTTGAGAGATGTGTTTGGTATTTGATAAATCTCTCCTGTGCATATCTTCCAATTTGGCGATAGGAACCTTATCAGGGCTGTTTCTACTCATGGACTAGTCTATGCTAATCACCTTGACATTTTGTATTCATTCGGTGTGAGAGGACTGCTTTATCCTGCATTGATGGGGACACTTGTTTCTAATGAGAAATCTGATGAAATCAGGTGCTTTGAATACAGAACATGTGCAAACTTTTGTAGCTTTATAATTCTCCTAGAGTTTGCCTTTCCCTTTGGGAGAACACCACAGTTGGTTTTGATGCAAAACCACATCTGATAGTGATTTCTACCTGATAAGGATTTCACTTTAAAATCCATCAAAATGGAAAAGTGACATTTTCCAGTGGGAAGGTGGGAGAATGAGTCTCAGTCTATTTTGAGGTCTCTTATCCGTTGTCCACTCTGTTCATTTCACAAAAGATCATCTCATCAGCAATTCGGGAAAAAGAAAAAGGCTTTTCCTTCTCATTCTCAATGGCTGACATTCTTACTCTAAAAGTCATTATTAATGGAGAAAATTCTGCCTATTAGGTAATCTGTGTCTTCCCCTAGCCTGGTGGTATTTCATTATCATTTAAATATGCCACCCACTGCTCCATCTAAAACCTTCTGAATGGAGGGTCATTAGTAGATTTTTTTCCCCCTAAATTATGCTCAGTGGTTGTTAAAGCAAGTTGGTCTTCAGTGAAGCTCTTTCCACACAGAAGAACTAAAGTGGGGATTGAGATAATTATCTGGATAATTCGGTCTCCGGTTATCTCTCCTGAAATGAAACATATTTCTCATCCTCTTTTTCTTTCCTTCCTTTCATCCCTTATGGGTTATCTTTGCCAAAGAAAGGCACTCATTGCTTCCATGCTGCCTATAGAATGTAAGCTTGTTTAAAAAAATGCTTTTTGATGTGATACCTATTTTTTTAGAGGCATGTCAAACCTCTAATACTACATTTCAAAGCAGAACTCCTCTCATGATTTGGATCAGCCATCTTTCTCCATCATTTCAGGGGATGAATTCTCTTTTCCATGCTTAAGATTCTCTTTGGATTGAGGATTACTCCAAACGTGGACTTCGTCTTCATGCTGAAGAATCATAACCCCCTGAGAATTGATGCTTCTTCTGGTGTAAATTGCCAAAGGTTTTCAGCCCATCTCTTGTTCTTATGAATGTCAGCTGGGCACACTCTATTTTTAATCTTAGAGGGATGACCTTTCCTGGGCACCCCTGAGTGCTGTGAAAGAAAAGTCATTCCTGAGTCCATGACCTGTACCCAGTGCCAGAGAGTGGTGACCCTCATTGGAATCTGGAAACCGTCATTGGAGGGTCTGTTTCTAGGGCAGGCACTTCTTGATCTTAAGCAATCTTTCTGGGCCTCAAGTTTTCATCTGTAAAATGGTAACAAAACATGCCAACATTAAGGTATGGTACTGAGAAAATGAGATTTTAAAAAATGAAGACACTATAGACATGTGAAGTATTCACCTATTTGCCTCCTTCCATGCCCCCTTCCCCTTAAATGGTCTCAGAAAAGCAGCTTTCAACAGCCTCGTCACACTCTCTGAGTCCCGGTGATGAGGCAGACATAATCCCAGGAGTGAGGACACACTGGAGAACAAAACTGAGTCCCCACCCTCGTGGAGCTTACAGTCTTGAAGAGGAATCAGAATATAACAAATGAACAAGTGCATACTTACTACAGTGCCAAATAGTGATAAGGGCTTTGCAGAACAAGAAATTAGGGTGAGAGTATAGAAGGGGCCACAAGGCACCATTTAAGATCATGTCTGGATAGTGTCAGGGGAAGCCTTTCTGAGGGTATGGTTTTTGAGCAGAGAGCTGAAATAACTCCATAACTAAGGCTTGTCTTGAGACTGTTGATATTAATCATGTCAAATGCTGGCTTCTCCCGTATATCACCAGAACAACCTCTTGATAAGACGCGGCTGAGTTTACTGCTTACTGAATTAAGGGAGAGCACATGCTACCTCTACAGGGTCTTAGTACCCTCTTGGGAATGCACAAAGTCAGAATATTTATTGAGTTTTAGAAGTGTATTGACTGTGGGTCTTTCCACATGGGACTTGCTTAGGAATGGGTAAGCATTATGATACAATAGTTTAGGATTGGTGGACAGAACAAGGCAAGGATATTAGGATAAGGAGTTCAAAGAGTCTTGTGGTAGAACAGGCTCTTTGATGCTTTCTGCTGAAAAGCTGATGGATCTCTCAAGAAGTTCTGAAAGGAGCAATAAGGTTATTTGGATTTTTAACTTCCAGGGAAAGAGTTTCCTAGAATAGTAATGTTATGTGATGAAGATAGTAAAATAGTCAAGTCACAATAATGTAGACAGTGAGCAGTAGGTATTTTATTCTCAACCATTATCATCATCATCATCTGCTAATGTTATTGTGGGCTTTCTCTATCCTGAATACTATGCTTGGTGCTAAGGTGATGACGGTTAGGGACAAATAAGCGTGTGTCTTCCTCCTCATGTTGCTTAGATTCTATCCGTGGAAATAGATGGTAAACAAATACTTGTGTTAATAATTCATTATAAATATGATTGATGCTGTGAAGGGAGAATGTTACTTGCTATGACTGTGTGGTGTGAATTAGAAGGTTCTGAAAAAAAAAAAAAAAGGTTCGGAAATGGTCTGTGTGTCCGGTAGAAACTTCTTGCGTATGCAGAGATGCTAGCTGGTTATGAGGCAAAGAGGGAGTTGGGTGAAGGGGACTAAATCTGAAAGAGCAAGGAGAAACAAAATGTCCCTATCTGTCAGTAAATATTATATCCTTACGTTCACATACAGGTTCGCACAAATAATATCCTAAGATGTATTCACACTTACACAGTGACAGTTTTCAAAATCATCCACATTGACACAGTCAGTCAGCAATTGCTTGGCCCATTCTTCTAACTAAACAGTAGTTGTTTGTTGAAAGAATGAGTGAATGTTGAATTAATCAGAGCTGTTGAGTTCCTCAGTGACCTCCAACAACTCATTTGCTTATGCAAAGCATACAGAAGCTTGGTAGAAGACTCGTTTGCATCCCAGCCTAGCCTGCTCAGGAATGCAAGGAAGCAGGCAGAAATGCCTCTCATGGTCATGCCTAAAGAGCAGGATGGAGATACCCCAGGCCATTTGTTCCAAGTGATTGATTTAAGCTATCCTAAGTTTGGGGCTAGTGAACAGGGAGGAGCTGGGAGTGCTCTGAGTGAAGTTATATCTTAATGAATTGGTCTCTGTGCTTTGAGGTCTTCACTCTTTGCTTTGAGCACTGTTGGAGATGAGATTGCCTTGTGATGAAATATAGGGCATGCTTGGGGTCAGACTATCCAGGTTTAAATTTCAGCTCCAACATTTAGAAGTTGTGCATACCTGGCCAAGTTATTTAACTCCTTCTTGCCCGGTCAGCCCATCTGTAAAAAAGAGATGGTATCAGTAACATCATATGGTTCTTGAAGGATTAAATGAAATACTTCAATGAAAGGCCCTTACAGAGCCCAGAATATAGTCATTACATTGTATGTGGCAGGTGCTTCTCTCATGTCCAAGGAGAGCTCTCTGGCCCACTGTACCCCTGCACATATCCTGTCGGAAAGAGGACAGGGAAGAGGTGATTTCAGTTGTCTGGTGCATCACAGGGCGTAGCGATGGGCATAGGCAGATTTGCTTGTATTTGGAAATCAAGCACTTGAAAAGGGATTCTTATCTTGAGATTTTATTCCCGATTTTATCCGGATCTTAAAGTAGGTTTTTTCATGGAAAAGAATAGCAGTTGGCATGGATCACTGATATTATGCCATGGATTGTTGGTGTCTCTTTCAAATTCCTATCTGAAATAAGCCTCTCTCTCTTTCTCTCTCTGAAGCTGAACCAAGCCCATCCTTATTTTGACTTGAATTTCAGACAGGTTTAGAGCAGCTGGAATAAAGCAGGAAAGTGCCCTTCAGGACTCAAAAGTGATAAAACTTTTTGTCATCCCCTACCTTGCCAACGAGTTTAGTGTGGAATTCACTTGGCTGATAAGGATGCTGACATATTTTCTCTTTGAAGGTTTATCAGATAAAAGTTGTGCAAAGCCATATTTACCATCCATTCTGTGTTTCAGATGGATAAAAACAAAAACCTTGAAGATGTGAAAACTGTAGTGAAATAATGTACTTTGGAAACATCAAATGAGTGAGAAGCTACCCCGTAGAATTAAATAATGAGGATGAATTAAAAGCTCGAATGTTGAAACCCCTTAAACGAAAACCTTAGAGGAAAGCTCTCTTCTTGGCATATGCCATTAATGGATGGAAAAGTATTTTGTATGGTTCATGGGATAATACTAATACTCTTAATACTCCAACCCCAGATTGCAGAGAGTACAAGGATAGTCTTACTAAGAACACACCTTTGTCCCTGGACAGCAAATCTGGCATTAAGAATGAGAGCTGAGCAGAAACTCTATGGCATTTTCCATGAGTAATAGGGCAATATGAGTTGTGGGCCAAGCGTCCAGGGTAGCTTTGGCTACCTCCACAATTTCTATTCATTGTTTTTCTTTCTTTCTTTTTTTTTTTTTAATTTATTTTTTTTTGGGACAGAGAGAGACCGAGCATGAACGGGGGAGGGGCAGAGAGAGAGGGAGACACAGAATCGGAAACAGGCTCCAGGCTCCGAGCCGTCAGCCCAGAGCCTGACGCGGGGCTCGAACTCACGGACCGCGAGATCGTGACCTGGCTGAAGTCGGACGCTTAACCGACTGCGCCACCCAGGCGCCCCTATTCATTGTTTTTCAATATTAATAATTAATGAGGTTTCCAACCCAAAGGGTTCAGAGGTTGATGGAGATAAGATAGGAAGGGAATTTTATTTTCTTACCTATAGAGTTCTTGTCCTCTATAGGGGATGGCACTGGGGGCCAGTTGGTGAGCTAAACCGCTCGAGATCTCCATGGTGAATTTACCATGCATCCCTTATTGACAAAACAAATGGATAAAAAGATTGACTTTACTGTTAATTATATTGTTGTACTCAACTATCTTTTTCAATGTCCTTAAAATTCCAAGAAATCCCAGATTCGAGAAGAGAGTCATGCAATTAATACTTGATTAAATGTATTTGTGGCATGTAGACAAAACTCAAATGTGGAATTCATACAAAACATAGTGTAATCAATAATGTATTCCCCAACTTTTCTGTAAGCACTTGTTTTGACTTAATGACTTACAGAGAATGTTTGTTTAAGATGGTGCTTGTATGCCAAATATGACACCTGTGTGTCTATATCTATACCTGTCTAGCTGTAAACTACACACCCTTTCCTGGTGACTTTTTAAATTCCTTCTCTGTTGTTAATTACTGCCACTTTGTGAATACTTAATGGGTACCCAAGCATTTTTCATGTATTCTCATATTTAATCCTCATTAACAACCCTAAGAGGTAGGTGGCATTAATTCTATTTTACAAATGAATTCAAATGAATTTTACAAATTAATTTGAAGCAGGGCCTGGAGAACTTGGAGGCCCATGCTTTTAATCAGCATACTACTCTGCCTCCATTCCCAGTTGGTTTCGTGACACCTGGTCCTTACAAGGACATGCATGAAATGAAGACCATACACAGTGGGCACTTAGCTGACCTGTAAGAACCAAGACAAAGTTTTGCTAGGTCACCTTATCCCTCTGCCTTTTCCTGCTGATTCTTCATCACAGTATTTGGCAAGAATTTATGAAGCAGGAGTTTATAATATAAAAGAAGGATGTGACAGAGTTCCTATCTTCTTAGAGAGGCAGAGTTAGCTTACATGGAAATATATATGTACTCTTAAAATTTTTTTTCATTAATCATTTTTGAGACAGAGAGAAATAGAGCATGAGTAGGGGAGGGGCAGAGAGAGAGGGAGACACAGAATCTGAAGCAGGCTGCAGGCTCTGAGCTCTCAGCACAGAGCCCGACACGGGGCTCGAACTCACAGACTGTAAGACCATAACCTGAGCTGAAGTCAGATGCTTAACTGACTGAGCCACCCAGGCGCCCCTATATGTATTCTTAACAGGCCGATATTTTTATGCATGTTTACCATAATTACGCAACCATGTAACCGTGTTTTTGCATACACACATGTTTGAATAGCATTATAATATATTAACTAAAGGTTATTTAGTTCAGACATGGGAGTAAAGATGAGGACATTAGCATTTCTTGAAGCCTACAAAATGCTGGATGCTTTGCACACATGACTTCACAACATACCTGCAAGATACATGTTTATTTCACAACATGACTACAGATATGTATTATTTTGGCCATTATACAGTATTTACCCAAACCCACCTTTCTTCCTACTATACTTCTTTGCTTACTAGGCAAGGGGAGTCATTAGAATGATCTAGAATACTGCAGATGGGTAAAGTGCGATTGGTAGTTTGAAGAGGTTTTTTTCCAATCACTCTACACAATAAAAAGCAGGCAGCTGTCTCAGGGCCCAGAACAGCCTGCCCTATATCTTTTGCTTTATTTTTCTCCTTAGCTTCTGTGACCATCTACCATATTCTATGTTAACTCGTTCCCCCCAACTAGGATATAAATGGTATTTAAGCAGGGCCCTTGTTTCTTTCATTGCTAGGTCGCTGTGCCTAAAATGGTAGTAGGTAGTGAATACAATGTTTTGTACCTATCTGTTGAAATAATGATCACATTTGTGATTGAATATATTTATGACAAATGATCAACATTTCATGTTTATGTGTAATGATTATGATGATCTGTGATCAGTTACGAATGATGATTACCACAGAATTTTAGCTTGAAAATTTTCTGAAGGCTTTTTTTTTCTGCCCAGGAAACAGGGTTGTTGAATTGTGAGTGGAGGGAATAAAAACAAAAGAGAAAACATAATCTGTTTTTGCTTTGGGTTACCATGCAAAGTCATTGGTTACTTTTAGAAATAATTCATACCGTCCTAAAAACGGATATTCTATGTTTGGAAACGAGGAGCATTCATCATATTGAAACAACTTAAACTTTACAATCCCATCCATTAACTCACAAAGCTGCAAGTTGGTGCAATGCTGCCTTCCCTGTCTATTTAGTATTTCCAGACAATCAGGGTACAGTACAAAGCAATTTGTTTTTATATAATTTCCTTCATGCTTGCAAACACAACATGCATCACAGAGAGAGTCAGTCATGGGCTAAAGAGAAAAAGGGATGATTTAAGGCAGGAGAGTGGTTCATTTGCTTTGGGATATGAGAAACAATTATTTCAATAGGCCAGGTTTTCTGCAGGAAGTCAGGTGGGTCCACTGGCCTGCTGCTTTCTCAGGGGGGCCTGCTTTGCCTAAGTAACTTTTTCTTTTTAAAGAATTTCATACTGAGCTGTAAATTCTTTAATGTGATAGAGATTAGGTTTGCCTCATATAAACCTGGGAGCAGTATTTCCATTTTCCCCCATTTTCCCCGAAGATCATCTGCCCCAACATGGAATCACAATTAGAAATGCTGCTGCTTTTATCATCCATCCTGCATTTGAAATGCACTTGGATTTTAGCCACGTTTGAGAATCTGATCTTCAAATAAATTCCCTTTTAGCTCTATGAACACCTTTATTTATGTATTTCTTTGCTTTGGAGAGGATTAGCTCATTTGCCTTTCTAGATATACATTCTTTAAACTTCCTTTGTGTTTTACTGACAGATTTAAGTAGGCATTTATTCAATTTCTGTAATAATTGGCAAAGTAATAAAGATCCCACTAAATGTCAGGCATTGTACTAGGAGGGTTTAGAGCTTTAGAGAAGAATAGACACAAGGATGGCCTCAGGAAGCTTTCTTGGCCCTAGAGAGTTAGGGAAGATGGGTCCTTGGGCCCAAATCCATTACTTGTGAAAGGCTCACAGACTTCTCCATGACTCCTTTGAATTTAGAGGGACTTCTATCTTATGGTCCTCTATGTCCCTGGCTCATTGTTTTCTGTAGTATCTCCTGGGTATCTGATCACTGACCTACAAATTCTTTGTGACACTGGTTTCTATAAAATTCATACAAGCCAATGATGAGATTAGCAGATGTTCATGAAGATCAAAACAACATTGGAAGGCTCATGTCTCATAAGACACTGTCCATATGACTCACTGCTGTTTTCCAGAGTCCTCCCAGATTTTCCTGTCTTAGTGAAGAACCTGGTTGTGTGACTTTGCTCTTTTCACTTTTACACTCCCTTTGGGGAACAGTAAATGCATAAACATTCATCATCATGCAGAGCACATTGCAGAGGTTTTGCCTTCTGCTATCCTCCGTTCTCAGTCATTTTTGCCCATGCCTTTTCTACGTCTAGAGTATTTCCCCTCGCCTAACCTCACTTATCTCCTGTTTCACTTGTCTCTATAACTTGGTGGTGCATCTTCATTGTTTAACAAAATGCCTAGCATTTAGAAAGCACTCACTAACTACTGAATAAATCAGTATGTGGATGAATGATTGGATTGAAATGAGAGTTCTGAGGTTGCCATTGAGATTGCATTGCCCTTCCAATGAGGTCCAAGGGCTCTACAGATTCTTACCCACAAAGGGTACCAGTGGGATAGTCACAGGTTACCATACACACATGATAGCTGAAGAGACCCAGAAGCAATGACACCCCAGTAGCATTGAGCACACCTAGCATCCAGGTCTTGGTTTCTAACACCATTTCCCACTAATACCTTGAAACGGCTGATTCTAGAAGTAGGATAGGAAATACGCAAGATGAGCCAGGAGGATCTGGTGCTGCCAGAAAATATTGAAGTACTCAGACCAAACAATCATGGTTTATGTCAGGGAGGTAGAGGAGCTTGAAAGAGCTCTCAAGGGCCAAGGCTGGAACAATTTGAGCAACAAAATAAGGTAGTATTGGATTATGACCCGAAGTATAAAATAAATGTCCATGAGTTCATACTCATACAAATAGATGCTTTAATGAGCTAATAAAGGGGGGAGAAGAAACAAATCTCCTGTGTGGCAGAACCCCAGATAATTTACGTACATACCCCATCCTCCAGAGAGGTGAAGCAGACTTCTGTGCTCTTAAGTATTGGCTACACCTAGTGATTTTTTCCTCATAGAGTACAGTGTGGAGAAGGGGAAGAGCATAGAAAAGGTTTACAGTGAAGAAACCTGATAGACACTTCCTCAGCCAGAAGATCAATGTTGTATCAACAGTGATAGCTTAGGTTGATTGTAGGTATCCTTGATACAATGTGATGGAAATGGCGCTTTGCCTTTGTGGTCTTCCTCCCAGCACCTATCACCCATCTAATCATGAGAAAAACAGACAAATCCCAACTGAGGGGCATTCTACAAAATTCCTGAGCAGTACTTTTGACAAGTGTCAAGCTCTTCAAAAATAAGCAAAAACTGAGAAATGGTCATAGCAAAGAGGAGCATAAGAAGACACGATGACCCAAACTATCATTAGTGTGGTATCCTAGATGGGTTCCTAGAACAGGAAAATGATTTTAGGTGAAACCCAAGGGAATAATTCCAAATGAGGACTTTAGTTAGTAATTATCAATATTGGTTCATTAATCTGACAGATAGACCTTACTAATGTAAGACATTAGTAATAAGGAAAGTTATTGACAGGTGTGGATTATATGGGAACTCTCTTTGCAATTTTTCTATAAATCCAAAACTGATCTGAAAACATAAACTCTGTGAAAGGAAACTAAAAGCCATGGGCAATCACTCCTGTGTCAGCCATTGATGGATTCCCTCTTCCTGGCGCCCTGGGCCAAGACTAAACTGTGACTCTACTCTTCTGCACCTGGGGACCACTACTTGGAGCAGTATTCATTGAACAATAGAAGCTCTCACCCTCCCCACATCCTCCCCTCACACACCCGGTATGCGGATTTTATTTTCCTTTGCTTCATATAGCACCCAGATGCTGCTACAGGCAAGTATCTGACTGCCTTGCACGCTGTTGTTCAACACACTGGGGAAAAAATGAGCCTTCTTGCTGGAAGTCTGGGTCCCTGAGCAAATAGAAGAGAAAGATGGCACATGCAGGGGGTGATGAGGTCAACAGAAAGCCTGAAAGCCAGATGATTGAGAAATCTATCCTTAGCTCAGGATTTGAGGAAACCTTACCCTTCTCCCTTCTCAGTTTGCACTATTCCTCAGACTCCAAGAACACCACCCCAACCCACACCCCACTTATTGGACAGAGTAGGGAAAGTATTGTTGTCCCTGAGCCTTCCCATTCCTAGGGTTTAGTTGTTGGAAAGAGCTCTTCAGAGTCTCTAGCTTTCATGCTGGTTTTAGTGATCTGCATATGCTCTCTGGTGCTTTTTGATTTCTTTCTTTTTTTAATTTTTAAAATTTTAAAGTTCTAGTGTAATTAATGCATAGTGTTATATTAGCTTTAGGTGTACAGTATAGTGATTCAATAATTCTGCACATTGCTCAGTGCTCACCTCAGTAAGTATACTCTTTTTTTTTTTTTTAACATTTTTTATTTATTTTTGGGACAGAGAGAGACAGAGCATGAACGGGGGAGGGGCAGAGAGAGAGGGAGACACAGAATCGGAAACAGGCTCCAGGCTCCGAGCCATCAGCCCAGAGCCTGACGCGGGGCTCAAACTCACGGACCGCGAGATCGTGACCTGGCTGAAGTCGGACGCTTAACCGACTGCGCCACCCAGGCGCCCCAGTAAGTATACTCTTAATCTCCTTCACCTATTTCTCTCTCTCTCTCTCTCTCTCTCTCTCTCTCTCACTCACTCACTCACATGCACGCACATGCACGCACACACACACACACACACACACACACACACACACCCAACCACTGGTTCTCTATTGGTGCTTCCTGCTTTCTGAGTTCTATACTGGGCTCTGGAAACATATGTGGACTGAAACTGATGGTATGCAAAGACCTTTGGGATTCCCAATGTGACGTGGTGGCAGTCTGAGGTTCCATCTTCCAAAACTTCTCAGAATCCTCCTGAGAGTTTAAAGTGAAGAATAAGCTCTGGAACTGCCCAAATTCACCCTCCAGTCGTGAAGAAGCCACTTAACCTCCATGAACGTGATGTGCGGAATGGGGAAGTACTGATACCTGCTTCATAAGACTGTGTGAAGATTAAACACATCAACATATGTAAAGGACTTTTAACAGTGCCTGTCACCTGGTAAATTCCCACTAAATGTTAGCCCCTCAGAATCAATTGCATATACTTAAACTCTGAAGCAATAATATTTCCCATATTACCTCCTTTTGATGTGAGGAGGTAGAAAGCCCTTGTCAGGCTTTGTCTCGTCTTAGAAAAAGATTAGAAGTTGCACCTAAATGTAATATTTGTAATTGAGGGGGCTTACATTTTGTTTGGATTAATAATTCACTAATCAATCTCATAGGTAAAGATCAAGCTGAGAAATCTTTTTTTCCATTATTAATAATTTGAATATTCCATTTACTGAGCGATTATTATGCGCCAGACTCTGTGCTAAGTGCTTTATGTGATTATGTCTAATCCTTCCAGCAGTAGGAGGTAGATACTATTATTCGTTTCACTTAACCTAACATCAGAGAGGTTAAGTGACATTCTAAGCTTGCCAGGCTAGTAAGAGGTGAAGCTAGGATTCAGAACAGGGCTTACAGATTCTAGAGATAGTCTCCAGATCGCTACACTCCATTGCTTCTGTTTGTTCAATAGCCTAGAAAAGACTGCTAAAAAAGAATCTTCTATCCCCCTGTTTTTATGGGGAGAGGGGATGAAGGAGAGGAAGTGCTATTTGCACATGTATGAAGATTCAAAGCAGGAGGGGTGTGCAGAGTTTGGAATGCCTTAGTAACAAGGCTAAGATTCTCCAGTCTGTTTTCCTCCCTGTTTATCTTTAAGTTCCACCGGCTTCCACAGAAGCTGGATTGTTTGAGTTTTCTCTAAGCCTGGGTCTAAGGAATCAGTCTCTTATAGTAAATCATCAGTTTGTTCCTGAGAAGGGTCTTTTGACTGTTCATGGTCTTCATTCATCCCAGAAGATGGAGGTTTTCAGCCACTTGATAGGAAGATTTCCTATGATGTGTTTTATGCTCTTTCTAGGGCTAGAGTATATTCTCAGAATGAGAGAAGCCCAAAGAAATGTTGTCTCTTGTTAGCACCAAGCTCTTATTAACTATGCGTTGCCATAAATATATGGATGTGATCAAAATCACTTTATCTAGAAAGCATTTCCTCACATCCATTGTTCTTTATTATTATTGCTGGTTGTTTCCATAATTCAGTAGTTTTACAGAACTTCATTCGACTAATCCCTTACAGCCTAAACATTTAGGCTGGATCTGGCCGGTAATAAGCCAACTCAGATTTGATATCCTACTATGTGTGCCTTATGGCATCATCTAAGCCAACAAAAACTTTGTGGATATTTTAAAAAATGCACTTGAAACCATTTAATAGTACTTATATAAATATGAAGCTTCATCCAGTAGTTAAAATTAACATTGGGATATTAGCTCATTAAATTAATGGGAAGTGATCTATGTCCTTTAAGATTTCAGCAACATCATTTAAAAAAATTGTTAATTAGAGAAAGTAGTGATTTCAGAACATGAGAAACCATTTTGGTTATTTTCAATGTGCTGTGTGTGATTATGTGAATTATTAACTCTGAGTAGCATTCAATTTAGTCCATTTCTGTGGCTTTATGAACTATTTCCAGTCACCATTTGTTCTTGTTTTCAGTTAAAAAATATGACATATAAATTTTAGCCTGCACCTTGTAATGAAAACATGAAAAAAAAGAAACTTTCTTGTACTTTTGCATAATTGTGTAGTATTTCTTCATAGAATTTCTTCTGTGTACCTGCCGTAAAGACTTGTATATAAGAGATAATTATGTGCTAAAATTTTTGCAAAGAAAATTTGTGCTTTTATTGACCGCATAGTTAATGCTATTATACCTTGCCCTGCTGAAACCAGAAAATTTTTTATCAAATTTATTGAGGTGATGTTAACACATTTTCCATACTGTATTTGGAAGAAAAAAATCCAAATGAAAGATAGATGCATTTGCAGCTTACATCTCAACCTTTACTATGGTTGACATTAGACCATTTTGAAACTCACTCTTTTAAGTTTTTATTTATTTTTGAGAAAGAGCATGCAAGCAGGGGAGGGACAGAGGGGGACAGAGAGAGAGAGAAAATCAGAAGCAGATTCCTCACTCAGCATGGAGCCTGGCGTGGGGCTAGATCTCATGACTGGAAGATCATGATCTGAGCCAAAATCAGGAGTGAGATGCTTAACTGACTGAGCCACCCAGGCACCCTGAAACTGACTCTTTTGTTTTGTAGAAGTGGGAATGCCACTCAATTCCATCCAGTATTATGCACTTATAGCATTCTGGGGAAGGATGGACCATCTATTACTTGATAGAGGCTTTGTAAAGTAGGTTGTGCAATTGTAAGAGTATTTGAAATAATCTTCATGGAAATGCATTTGCCCATCATAGATACTAATACAATTATGTTCTGGTGTTAAGAAACTGTTCATTTGTGTTTCAAAGATGAGCAGGGAAGGGACCATTCTACTGCACAGCTTTGTGGGTGCCTTGACACCTGTAGCAATGTACATGGCGCCCCCTGCAGTTGTGCAGTGTATAATCTACATTCTTTTTTTTTTTTTTTTTTTTAATTTTTATTTTTGGGACAGAGAGAGACAGAGCATGAACGAGGGAGGGGCAGAGAGAGAGGGAGACACAGAATCGGAAACAGGCTCCAGGCTCCGAGCCATCAGCCCAGAGCCCGACGCGGGGCTCGAACTCACGGACCGCGAGATCGTGACCTGGCTGAAGTCGGACGCTTAACCGACTGCGCCACCCAGGCGCCCCTAATCTACATTCTTAATCCAAATATATTCAAGGTATTTAAGCTGAAGACCAGCATCTTTGCTTTAACAGGGTCCTGGCACATCATGTTGTCTTTTACTCCTTTAGGCAGGTTATACTTTTCATTTGAAGGGAATCTGAAAAGAGCAAGCTGAGCCCTGTGGCTAAAATGTTAATCTTTAGGCATTCTCCTTGTAAAGTATTTTCACTTATATATTACAAATATGTAACATTGGCAAACAGGCTCAGAAGAGATGGGACATGGTGTTGAGAAGAAAAACAGAGAAAAATGGGGTGGAGACACAGGCATCAGTATAGCCTTCAGATGTCCCCAGGTGTTTCTTGTGCACAGTCAGAACTGAGAGCTGATGGACAAGGGAAGCATTAAGAAGGTAAAATGAATACAGGGACTTCCTTCCTTCTTTCCTTTTTTCCTCAAATCCATCCATCCATCCATCCATCCATTCATTTATGTATCCAGCAAACAATTACTAAGCATTTCCTATAGGGGCACCTGGGTGGCTCATCTGGTTAAGTGTCTGACTTCGGCTCAGGTCATGATCTCGTGGTTGTTGGGTTTGGGCACTATGTCGGGCTCTGTGCTCAGAACCTAGAGCCTGCTTCAGATTCTGTGTGTCTCCCTCTCTCTGCCCCTCCCCCACTCATGCTCTGTCTCTTTCCCTCTCAAAAATAAACATTTTTTTAAAAAGAATTTGCTATATGCTACTCACTGTTCTACAAGTTGGAGACACAGCTGAGAACAGAACAAACAAAGCCCTTATCTGTGGGAGCTTACATTCTAGCCTAGGGAGTCAAACCTTTCTTGATTCAGAAAAAATCAAGTTGGGGGATTATTACAACATACAACCTTTCACCAAAAGCACAAACAGAATTGTTTCGTTGGAATATTATTTTGGGCCACCCCTCCCACCCACCCCTCAAATCTAAATTACAAAAACTTTATGTAATGAACTCATATCACTTCCATTTGTGAATTTTTCCTATTTTGAATACCCACCCTGCCTCCAGGTGTTCCATATCTACTTTTGCCTAGTTTGCCCCCATCAAACTTGTAAAAAAAGGGAAAACTCTTAAAATGCCATGATGCTTATATCTGCTCCCCAAATGTTTTGGGAATTTCAATAAAATTGAATATACATAAAAATACGTGGTCAGGGGTTCCTTAAACTGAGGCAAGGTGCTAAACTTGTCTGCTATGAGGCCACCTGCTTGTATGTCATCTGTTGGCACCGGCCCAGGCATTTGTGTGCCAGGACACATGAAATTAAGTTTACCTGATGCTGCCTGACAGCAGCTTTCTGCTACAATGTGCAAATTAGATTAGGTTAAGGTAGAGGGCAGAGTTAATGGATGGCTTCAAAGATTGATACTAGAATAGTGATGGCTTTAACCAGAAGGTGACTGGTCATGGTCCAGCTTGGGTCACTGGTGATCACAGCTTCCTGTTATTGATGCCTGTGCAGTGACCTGTGGGGAAACGCATGGTTTATTTTTTATTGGATTTTACAGTACGGCCCAACATCATGTTGGTGGTGGGACTTCATTGACTTCTATTGCTGAATTTGAGGAAGGAGGGTCAAAGCATGAATAGGTGTTGGAGACTAAATAAGCATGTTTCCTCCTGAATGTTGCTCATCCTCATTCTGAATGTTGGGCACATGAGGAATGCTCCAAGTTTATATAGCTGCCTCTTGGGAATAGCATCTCTTGGACAAAAGCTGACTTTTGGAGAGATCACTTGGGTCTCTCGCAGCATGCTGGCACAGGTATCTCATTTTGAACTGATCTAATACAAACTTAAAAATGCAACAGAAAAATCTTTTCATTTTAAGTTAGAGGAGCTTAACGTTGACTCTGCCTCATTAAAGCTCCGTTGTCTTCAAAAGCATTTTTTACTTTTATCGAAAATGCAGAAATCCTCAACTTCATCCAGTTTTTGAAGATGCAGTGTTTAGTTGTGTCATAAACTTTAATAAAGCATCTATGGTACAACTTAATGACATCTTATTCCAACTATGGCTTAATGGCATACACAACGAGTTGAGGGAAAAATAAATTCAAATATTTATGCATAATATGCTCAAAAACCTAAATCTTTCATTGGAAAGTTGAGCAGTGATGCATAGAAGGAAACAGAAATAACTACCAAAGGAATTAGACAATGATCTACAGATGTGCTGGGATGGAATTGATGAGTTTATTTATTTGTTTAAATAATTGTTTCTTCTGTAATTATCTAACTTTTAAACTACTCTCATTTTAAGTAGAGTTGAGTTTGTTTCTGACAAGAATGAGTGTTATATTTTTTAAGGGAACAATAACAACAAAGAACAATTTAGAAACTACCATTTTTAAAGTTTCTGAAGATAAGCTAGAAAAACACTTTGGGGCTTAGCTAACAGGCTAAAGGGAGAAACGAATTTCACATAAAAATCAATCGCTCTGTTCACTGACACCCAGTGACAGAAATAATAATTGTGTCCATGTAAAATCAGACCCCTTGTTACTTTTTAATGAAGTCTGTCTGATTCTGTGATATTTTTGGCTTAGGAAATGAAAGAGATGTTTTATTAAATGAAACTTGGTCTACATAGGTAAAGAATCTGAATACGTGTGTAATCTTACACTGTACAATAAAAAGCAAATATTAAAAAATATTTAGAGAAACACAAATGTAGCTTCAAATAGACTTATTTCCCCAAGAAGCCTTATATCTTTGCTGTCAATGGAATAGTGGCCTGCGTTTTGCCTTTGAACAATGGCAAAAGCCATTGGAAAGGAAAGAAAGGTTTACCCCCTCTTGGATCCTTATGCCACAGCGTCTGTTTCCCGCTCTAGTGAGAAGTCCAACTATCTTTTGCAAGCCAAGAAAAATAGGACCTTTTTCAAATGGTGTGACGCTAAGATGCTGGCAGAATTCAAAAGTGCTTTCCCCAAACAGTATAAAGCCCCTTACCTGTTTAAAGCTGGTTACTTGGTTTGCCAAAGTAAACGTTTTCTTACAGTCTTTCTGGCCTTTTCCTTCTCTCCTTCCCTTTTCTTCCTCTCTCTCTCTCTCACCCACCTACCCACCCTCTCACCTGCCTCCCTTCCCCCTCTTCCTTTTCCTCCCTTCTTCCTCTCAACATTAAGATACTTAGTGTAACCTCAGCATTATTAGTTTTAATGCTCACCTTCCCAAGAGTGATAAAACTCCAAGGGAGCTTCTTTTTTAAAAGCAGAACTCATTTATTCTTGAGTGGCTCTAGATGGGAACCTTCAGCTGACCATTTTTTCCCCTAGTGTTCATGTGAATGTGTGTACTTGTGTATATGGGCATGGGTGCACACACTTTCATAGAGACATATGGTGATATGGAGGGTCTGTGTGGTCCATGAAGTTCTTTAGTGTTGAATGTGATATGTTTGGTCTAAAACCAAGAGTGATGTGTCCCTGTGTATAATTCCTCACCCTGAATTTCATACTTAACCACCAGTTATCAAAGGATATCTAAGAAATTCTATTAGGTTAAAAAGGTAGAGATTTTGTTCCTTTCTACCTTGTTTTTGATTTGAGAGACAGAGACAGAAGGCAAAGAGAGAGGCAGAGTGGAGGAAACTCCCATAGTAACTAGAACAGGGTAGGATGCCATCCTTTCATTTTACCTAGTTCACAGTACCTGCTTCTGTCTAAAACTACAAGAAGAAATGTCATTGTGAGTGTGTGACAGTGTGAGTGGGGAGGGTTACCTCCTTAGACTAGCATCTCACAGGGCGAGGTCTTGGCAAAGGCACAGCCATCAAAATTAATGAGCCTAAAATGGGATTCACCTTAAAAAAAAGAGCTTTTGAAAAAATTAGCTTTCCTTTTAACAGTCTGCCTGTGCTATCAGAATAGGAGCTATAAATCTGTCTGGTAGGGTCCTCTGTTCTTAAAATAGGTAAAAGATGGATGGATAGATGGATATTGGATGGATGGATGTGTGGATGGATAGATGAATAGATGGATGTATATCTACATGTGCACACATTTACATTCTTCAAATAGGTACATATTTGCTCTTCAAGTCTGTTTATCTCTGGAGAGCAGAGCATGGAAGAGGTGGGGTATGCAATATTCTCTTGTACTAAGACTCAGAGAATGAGACCATCTCACCTTCAGGCTCTTCTAGGCATGTTTTGAGGCATTGTTGTGCAGTGGAAAGGACACAGAGTTTTGAGACACCAAGAACTAGATTTAGATCCTGGTACTACCACTTTTTAGCTTGAGTAGCCTTGGTCAAGAGAGTTAACCTTACTTTCCATCTCTGTAAAATGAAAGAATACTTTCTAACTTGTGAGATTGTTGAGAGAATGAAAGCATATCTATCTCTTTCTCCTACACCTGTTACTTATACCTTTACCTGTACCCATACCTATTCCTCTACCTATACATAGTAACTCAATGCCTAGAATTTGGAAGGCACATTGATAAATGGAGGATATACCTACTATTTCCATTGCTACTAATTATCTCCCTTTTACCTATTGTCTCTTCCTCCTCATGATTTTTTTTTTCTACCATACTTTTTAGAAATAGGAGTCACATCTTAACTCCACTGGCTGCTTACTAAACTTTCTCTAGGTTGCTGGCTACCAGTGTTGGGCAGTCTCTCTATCTCTCTCTCTCTCTATCTCTCTCTCTCTGTCTCTATATATCTATATCTATCTTAACATTGATAGATGTAGATCTGTGTCTACAGGCTATTCTAATTCACAGTTTGCAGAGTTAGAATTACAGAAATCAAATTTCCCATGACATTTCACAAATACTACAAAGACTATGTCTCCCATTCCTTCCCCCTCAGTTTTTTTTTTTTGCCTTTCTTTTAAATGAACACGTGTATATTTTTAATTTCAAATTTTGCTCAATGGTATGTTTCCTTCAAAATAATGAAATCAGAAGCAGGAAAATATAAAGGTGGCAGGTTTACATCTCAACACTCACAGACCTTAAATCAACTGTTAAAATGGATGCTATTCTTTTTTTTTTTTTTTTTTTTAATATATGAAATTTACTGTCAAATTGGTTTCCATACAACACCCAGTGCTCATCCCAAAAGGTGCCCTCCTCAATACCCATCACCCACCCTGCCCTCCCTCCCACCCCCCATCAACCCTCAATTTGTTCTCAGTTTTTAACAGTCTCTTATGCTTTGGCTCTCTCCCCTCTAACCTCTTTTTTTTTTTTTTTCCTTCCCCTCCCCCATGGGTTTCTGTTATGTTTCTCAGGATCCACATAAGAGTGAAACCATATGGTATCTGTCTTTCTCTGTATGGCTTCTTTCACTTAGCATCACACTCTCCAGTTCCATCCATGTTGCTACAAAAGGCCATATTTCATTTTTTCTCATTGCCACGTAGTATTCCATTGTGTATATAAACCACAATTTCTTTATCCATTCATCAGTTGATGGACATTTAGGCTCTTTCCATACTTTGGCTATTGTTGAGAGTGCCGCTATAAACATTGGGGTACAGGTGCCCCTATGCATCAGTACTCCTGTATCCCTTGGATAAATTCCTAGCAGTGCTATTGCTGGGTCATAGGGTAGGTCTATTTTTAATTTTCTGAGGAACCTCCACACTGCTTTCCAGAGCGGCTGCACCAATTTGCATTCCCACCAACAGTGCAAGAGGGTTCCTGTTTCTCCACATCCTCTCCAGCATCTATAGTCTCCTGATTTCTTCATTTTGGCCACTCTGACTGGCGTGAGGTGATATCTGAGTGTGGTTTTGATTTGTATTTCCCTGATAAGGAGCGACGTTGAACATCTTTTCAGGTGCCTGTTGGCCAAAAATGGATGCTATTCTTAAAAGATAATGCAACAAATGATCTTATAAGGCATTAACATCCTAATCATATATATGAGACCATAGTGAACAAACCCAAATCAAGGTAGAATTTTAGGATGTCAGATGGATTTGTTTTCTGAGACACAAGATTATGTCACCTTATCTTCTCTCCATTACCCTGCAAGTAGACGGACATGGTAAAGACCATTGATAACTTCTGCTGGAGCACCAATAAATAACACTAGTTTATTATTATGCACTAAATTGTTCTATAAGCACTTTGCGTAAATTGTTTGATCTTTACAGAAAATTTAGGGAATAGATGCTGTTTTTATCTCCATTTTACAGATGAGTTAGCTAAGCCCCAGGGAGCTGAAGTGATACCCCCAAGTTTGCAGAACTAGCATGAGGTAGACCAGTAAGGGGCACCAGTTTCTTCCGCCCCCAGGAGTGTGGGCTCCTGCGCTTTGCCAGCTCACTGGAATACCATAGTGGCTTTCTGTGTTGTATATCATGTATGTGTGCCACTTTGGGTTTTCCTCACTGCATGGGCCCCATCAATAGTCAGCATTTCCTGTGTGTCTTCCATAGAAGTGCATGTGATGATGATATGTTTTGTGAGGCATCTCTTGGCTTCTCCGTGCTGTGTATTTGTGCGTCCCACTGTTTCTTCCTCATTCCACGTTGGCAGCTTGCGGCTCCAGGCTGAGCTTTGAAAGTGAAGGCTAAAGTTCCATCTCAACCCAGGTGATAAAACCAGGGCAGAATGAATAAAGTGGGAACCCTGATGTTGGCAGCTGGAACCCACACTTGGGTTGTATTGAGTTATCAGCAGGTCCTTCTGTCACTGCAGCTTTGGCTCTTCTTAGGTTTTTTTTTTTTATTTATGCATTTGAAATTAGGTAGTAACAAAGGCAGGGGAGAGGGAGCTGAGGTGTTTTGCTTTCATATGATGGAAACCAATGCCTGCATACTATCTGTTGTACCTTTTGGACAGGTAGGATGATTGCAATGACAAAAGAATGACTCTGGTGGCAGAAACGGAAAGCAAGTCATTTTAAGAGTCATAACAACTGCACTGCATCCATGAAAACCATACCAATCTTCCTGTAGCTACTGGGGCTGCCCACATTCTCAGCTCTTACTTTGAAACACAAACCCTAGTTGTTCTAACTTAACTTTTCACCTACGGAGTGGTTTAGGAAAATCCAAGGTCATTCATGGCAGGTAGAAATAGCCCAGAGGAAGACACATTTGTGTGTTGCGTGGGGGTGGGAGCAGGAGATGTAAAAAAGGGTGGAGCAGTCCTCTCCACTCTGCATGACCGTTTTGGGGTTGTTTCTAGCTATCTTGCCCCCTTCTTCTCTTTGCAAACTTGACAGCTTCACTGTTTATCTCCAGGCTTGACCTTGGAGTAATTATACATATGAGGCTTGTATTATATACCTTCAGTAATAAATATTGAAAAGATCTCATAGCTGGCTGAAAACCTCTCAATCCGGGCATGTAGAGTGGTTCTGAGTCTACCCTTGGAAGCCAAGCTTGTCCAGTGCCACATGGGTCTTCTGTCTGTTAATGCAGAACCCGGGAGGAGAGGTGGCATGTTGGCAGATAGCAGTTCTCTGATCCACACAGACCTACGTGCTGCATGTGAGATTTAGGATATTTTCCCCCTGTGATTACATTTGTGGAGCTGGTTCCTGATTTGCACTTTCTCAGTTCTTTAGGTATACATGTCTGTGTCTCCTATCTCTATCAAACTCATTGTACCTTCTTTAGTTCTTCCATGTGAATAGTTTCTCTGCTCTGTGATCGAAGTTTCCACTGTTTAAGTGTATGTTCATCCATTTTTTCACTTGGGAATTGTTGTATGCAGTAGGTTCATTTACTATTTATTCCACAAGTATTTATTAATTAGTCCTATGTGCCAAGTCAAGATTATTCATAAGAGGATAAGAGAGAAAGAACATTGTCTTCCTCTTTTAATGTTTGTAGTAGCATGGATTATAAAAAAATTAGTTAGAAACCTAAACTGTCATCAAACTGGGAATGTAAAGGTGGCTGGTGGTAAAGTAACACAGTGGAATACTACAGAGCAGTGGAAAATGAATGAGTAGATGAATCTCAGATTTTCATGCTGGGGAAAAAACCCACAAGTGGAAAATGGGTGTGTTAATCACTTACGTGGAGTTTAAAAACATGAAAAATAGGGGCACTTGGGTGGCTCAGTTGGTTGTGTTTCTGACTCTTGGTTTCAGCTTGGGTCATGATCTCCCGGTTCATGTTTTCCAGCCCCGCATCAGGCTCTGCACTGACAATGAGGAGCCTGCTTGGAATTCATTCTCTCTCTCTCTCTCTCTCTCTCTCTCTCTCTCTCTCTCTCTCAAAATAAATAGACTTAAAAAACATGAAAAGTAATGTGAAACAAATTAATACATTGCTTAGGAGATATATGATACATACATAGGATATATATGTATATACGTGCATCTACATATATTAAAGGGGCTTCTAATTTATTAGTATATCTTATTTGTTAAACTTGGTATAGAAAACAGTTATTTGTATTGTTTACAATACAATATACTGCAATATATATACAATATAGTGTATATAATACAGTATACTGCTTATGTGTCTTAAATATTTCATATTCATTTTTTATAAATAAAAATTAATATACTCCAGATTCACCCATTTTTTTTAAAGAATTCATGAATTATTTCTCACATGTACTCTATAGAAGTTGGGTGGGATGGTGGAAAGGTTGAGGGGATTAATTAAAATAATGGAAAAGGGATTTGAAACAAAAAGGAATTTTTTTTGAGAACTTTTGCCTTAGGCACATCTCTGATCCCCAGTGCAGCTATTAATTAGCCCTAGCATTTGGGGAAGAATGGTTAACTCAGGTGCAAGTTCTAGTTCATGTGACTTGGCCTTTTTAAACATCAAGTTGTTAGGAAAGAATACATGCTTCCATTCCCTTGGGGGCTGGTAGGAGAATTCTGGGTCTTGTAATTACCATGTTCATTTTCCCTTCTTTCTTTGTAAGTCTTGCTCACTCTCCAAACCTGCCTCTCTTGTGAAGTTTTCTAATACTTTTCATTTTTCTCTAAAAATCCCAGGATCTTTGTACTTTCCACCACCCTAAACCACAACATGTGGTTTATGTGGGTTTCTATGACCCAGTTATTTACCCAATTTTATATGGATAAGGAAATTAATACCTAGGAAGGATAAACGACTTGTCTTCTGGTTCACAATGATTTACATACTTATTTATTTATTTATTTATTTTAACGTTTATTTATTTTTGAGACAGAGAGAGACAGAGCATGAACAGGGGAGGGGCAGAGAGAGAGGGAGACACAGAATCTGACACAGGCTCCAGGCTCTGAGCTGTCAGCACAGAGCCCGACGCGGGGCTTGAACTCACGGACCGTGAGATCATGATCCGAGCCGACGCTTAACCGACCGAGCCACCCAGGCGCCCCTGATTTACATACTTTTTAAACGTTTGTAAGTTTCCAACTTACAGCAAAAGTTCAAGAAAAGTGAAAATAACTTCCATACACATTTTACCTCTTTTGCCAATTGTTGATATTTTTACCATTAGCTTTATCCTGTCCTCTCTTTCTCCCTTCCTCCAACCTTCTTTCCTTCTCTCTCTCTCTCTCTTCATCCATCTCTATTTATTTATCTACCTATAGACCTCTCTGTACCTCTATCTTTATACCTCTATTTATCTGTTAATCATCTGTTATCTCCATCTCTATACCAATATTTATATACATACATATCTTTTATTCTTAGCAGGGCACCCTGTTATCCTTGAATACTTCAGTGTGTCACTCCTAACAAGGACATGATCTTACGTGACCACAACACAATATCAAAATCAAGAAATTTAACACATTATACAGTCCTATTAACTAGTCCATGGTTCATTTTCCACCTTCTCAGTTGTCCCAAGAATGATCTTGATGGCAATTTTACATGGTCCAGAATCCAGCCCATCATGCATTTTATGTAGTTGTCAAGACTTTTTTAGTATCCTTTAACCCAGGGCAGCAACACAGTCATGCTTTGTCTTTCATGATCTTGACGTGTTTTTTTAAAGAGTACAGGCCAAGAATGGTTTTGTAAATAACCTTCAGTTTGTGTTTTCCAGCTGTTTCCTCATGATTTGTGTCAGGGTGTGTTTTCTTGGCAGGGATACCACAACACTGCTGACCCCCTCATTCTCCCAGTGCATCATATCAAGAAGCATCTGATGGTTTGTGCCATTATCAGTGATGTTATCTTGAATCACTCTGTTCAGATGGTGTCTTCTAGATATCTCCACTAAAACATTTCCTGTTGTAATTAATAAATGCTTTTAGGAGAAAAATGCTTTTAAGCCTTGTAAATATCCTGTTTGCCATCAAACCTTCACTGGTTTTACCACCCACTGATGATTCTTGCCTGAGTAATTATTACTATGATGCTGTCACATGATGGCTTTTCTAACCCCATCACACATACATGTATTAGTTGGCATTCTATTTCCTTTTCCTCATGTGTTCATTTAATCATTTGTATCAGTATGGAGTCATGAATTCACATTTTATTCAGTGAGTTGCAGTCTCTTGCTGTCATTATTTGTATCTGTGATCATATTGCTCCCAGATTTGGTCACTAGGAGCCCCCTCAAACTGGCTCCTGTGTTCTTTTGGCATATCTCCATCATTCCTTGGTGACATCTTCCTCTGTTGGCACCACAAGGTGATCCAGACTCATCTTTTACCAACTCTGTTCTAGTTGGAGAACCAGACATTTTCCCAAGGAGTTCTTTTTACTTTTTAGTGGAGAATGGTATTGAGAAATAAAGTTCTAGGTACTTCTGATCTTCAGGTTCTCCAAATGGACAGTGTGTGTAGAACTAAGTAAAAAACATATACTCTTGCACATAGACATCTGTATCACTCTGTCTTTGAAAATCCATGAAGTTATGTGCTTCCTCAAATTCTTTTTTTTTTTTTTTAATTTTTGACAGAGCGAGAGAGTGAGAGAGAGAGCCCTTCCCCAAGAGAACCTGGCTCCCACAGTTACTTATTTATTCAATCCTAGAATACACAGAAAATAAGTTCCAAAATGTTAACCCATACTATTTTGAAAACCAAACCTACCAACTAGTGTTCAGTATTTGTTCACAGTTATTTTATCTTCAGTGTGAATGTATACATTCAAAATGTTGTGTTCTCAAGTTACATGGATTACTTCATTTTTCCTCTTTCAGTATTATATATTATTCATTTGAAAAACAAATAGATTTATTTTTCTGTTTATATTCCACTTTATTACTTTTCCTTCCACCCATGTTGATTTTCTTTAATTTGATTTTGTGTATGTCAAACATTATTATCATTCCAAAAGTCAAAGTGATTCAGAAGTTACACTCACAAAAGTGTCATTCATCCATTCCAAATACTTCTATTCCATTCCCACTTATCTACTATAAGTAATCGTTTTCATTAAGTAATCATTTTCATTACTTTCTGGTCTCTTGTTCTTGCCCTTTTCCCCTCAAAAAACAAATGCACATGTTTTCTTATTTCACATCTATCTTGCACATAGGGCACCATGCTATCAGTTCTTCACCTCCCCCGCCCTCAACCTTTACACTTATTAGCAAGCAGGCACAAAGCCATCACGCAACATGTCCTTTTAAGGTCTGTAAAATATCAGCCCTCTGTGTTTAGGTACTCCATCCAAATCCTTGCATAAAACAGCCATTCCAGGCAGTTGTGACAAATTTTTTTGTAGGACTAAGCATTCCTTTTAGTTTAGAATGAGAACACACTAGTGCATTTTCATTTTATCCAGGAATTATATGCTGGAAATCACACCATGTCCACAGGGATCTCGTTCATTCTTTTTTTTTTATTGCTGCATAATACTCCTTTGTTCAAATGATCATATATTACTTTTAAAAATTTGTTTAATGTTTATTTTTGAGAGAGTATCATAGTGTAAGCGGGGGAGGGGCAGAGAGAGAGGGAGACACAGAATCCGAAGCAGGCTCCAGACTGTGAGCTGTCAGCACAGAGCCCCACGTGGAGCCTGAACTCACAAACTGTGAGATCATGACCTGAGCGAAAGTCAGATGCTTAACCGATGGAGCCACCCAGGTGTCCCATCAAATGACCATATGTTATTGAACCAATCTCCCATGTGTGTTCATATAGGCGGTTACCAATATTTTATAATTATAAACACTACTACCATGAATCAGCTTGTCTCTATGTTTGTTTGTCCTGCCTGTTGTTGGAGGGGTTTCTTCAAAATGAATCTCTAGAACTGAGACTGGTGGGTGATGAGGTAAGTGCATGCATAGTTGTGTTAGATAATGCCAGATTTCCCTCCATTAGGATTACATTCTGATTGCAATATATGAGAGTGCCTATTTATTTACCCAGAGCATTCCCAGAATGTATTTTCTAGGTAATTGTAGTGTGTTTTTTTTTTTTTTTTGCCTTTCTGATTACACTTACCATTACTAGTTATCTTTTATCAATTTTACAGACTGTAAGATCATTGAGGAAAGAGGTTGTATGCTTGTAATCATGTTTGTAACCCTATTGCTTAGGAGAATGTCTGGTACAGAATAGATGCTTGAATACCCTTGGTAGGATAGCTGGGTGAAAGAATCGTGTCATGGAAGGTAGTTGGGTGGAAGGATTATTCAGAGAAAGAGTAAAAGCACTGGTAACCAGTTGGATGGTTAAATGAAAGGACTGTTGTGTGGGAGGGGGAAACTACTTTTTTGGTTATAATTCTATGTTCACTGAGGCCAAACACTGTTGTATATATCATTTTCATGTCATTTGGTCTTATATATATTGAATGTTCATTCAAGATCTGTTGATGGTCTGAAAACGACTGGCAGGCCCATGACAGTCATCTTTGAATTCACCTTTGATGTTCATTTTTGAATTTGTATCCGCCACAGGTGCTGGGCACATAGGCAGTACTTAAATATTCAACTTGTCAGTAGGTCGGATGGTCAGTTACAGCTACAGCAAACATATTAGCTGCTATATCAAGGAAGCTGAAGCTGCTTCATCAGGTTTTTCAACAGTAGTATTGGCTTGATGTACTCTCTCTGGACACACATTTACTCTGAGATTATTAAATCACTAGTGTACTTAAATTATCAGGTATTTTAAGAATGGATGGGCCTTGGGGCACCTGGGAGGCTCAATCAGTTAAGCACATAACTCTTAATTGTGGCTCAGGTCATGATCTTGTGGTAGTGAGCTCAAGCCCCGTGTCAGGTTCTATGCTGACAGCAAGGACCCTGCTTGGGATTCTCTGTCTCCCTCTGTCTTTCTACCTCTCCCCACATGTGTTCTCTCTCTCTCTCTCTCTCTCTCTCTCTCTCTCAATAAATAAATAAATAAATAAATAAATAAATAAAATAAACTTAAAAAAAAAAAGGATAGGTGGTCCTTGGGCAGTCTTGTAATTATTCACATGATACAATCAGGGAACAAACTTTTGCCTTGGAACCAGTGTCTTAAAAAAAAAAAAAAACACAATTTGGGGGCTATTTCATAATCAAGCAGTTAAAGTGGCTGGAAGGAATTCCTTTAGGAGTTGATAGAAAATGGGTATTTTAAAGGGCTCATGTTCTGAAATACCTGTTTTAGCCATATCTTTATTTTCTCACTGCAGTGAATTGAGTAGCAAGTTCTTCTTACATTTGATATTATGAAAAGAAAGGAATCCCAATTTTTACTATATATATGTTCTTTTTGAGTCTATGAGAGGTTCATAATTGAGGCTTAGAAGATGAGATGCTCTTTAATGTCGATAAGAACTCGTAGAGATGTCACTCTAGCTGAAAATGTCTTTTCCCAGATAGTTTGCATCCTGGCCAAGTGTCCTTGTGTGAAAGTAACATTTTCCCATCCAGAGCCAGGAAACAAGCAACTGTTACTGCCACTGGTTGGTGTTGAGTAATCGTACATAGGTGGGGTGGGGTGAAGGCAATCTGAATTATAAAATGCCTTCCTTTGAAGTCAAATCAATTTTTATTCTTAATCTGCGAGCATGAGATGGGAACAAATAACTTCTGAGTGAAATAAAGATTTCTTAGGCTGTCAAGATTTATCTTATCAGTCTGAAGAGGTGGGATTCCTGTTAGCAACTGGCAGTTTTAAAAATCCATTCGCCTGAGGAAGTGTGAAAACAGCCTGCGGAACAAAGACTCTAAGCTATTGCTGTATTGAGCTCCTATTTGCTCCTTTTTTACCTTCCTCACTTGAGACTTTGCCAGGTCCAAGGGGAGTATATAGAGGCATTATCAGAAATCATTTCTTTTGGGGAGGAAGTGTTTTGTACTGCAGAGTGTTGAGGTTCTGTTGCCAAAACACCAAAGGCATTGGGGTTTTTTCTTGTGAACTTCACAAGTGGTCTTCACAGGGAATTCTCCTTGTCAGTCTCTGAAACTTGTTTTGCTGCTATGGAAGAACCCACCTTTTCCCCTAGTTAACTTCTCCTTTTACTAATAAAGTCAAAGTAGATGGTTCCATGAATGAAAGAAATAAACCTGTTCATGAGCTTTGGGTAAAGCTCTTGAGTATTTCATTTCCCCTAAGGCAAAGCCAAGAGAAGGGAATGTGTGGCATTTCTTGGACATGTTTGGGTAGGTGGTCCCTTCTGGGCAGGGAGAAGATGCCAGATCCTCTGTAGTTTTGGCTTATTTGAAAATGCTCCACTGTATATTCTCAGCCCACCCTCTTGTGAGCTGCAGACCCACACCATCACTAGACAGCCCCTTGGAAGTGGGCCAGCCCAACCTCCTCCTCACCCAGATGGAAACCCCAAGGCCTACCTCACAGGATTGCTGATTAACCCAAAGTCACTTGGCTCTGGTTTGTGGCAGAGCTGGACATCTCTAGGATCTCAACACAAAGGGTATCCATTATGGACAGAATCCTCCCTACCTTTTTTCCCTCCTTTCCCCGAATACAGGTGAGAACATGGCCCCTTTCTAGCCAGGGTACAAGAGTATATTACCATACAGATGCCTTCCTTTGGTTTTAGGGACTAACAGATGGGCCTGTGCTGACAGTTATCCATCCTACCTCCTGCCTGCCCCAGCTCCCACCTCCCCTATTTTAATATGACTCTATCTCCCTATTTTAGCTCATTGATCCCACTTGTCTAGGGATCCATTCCATGACTTCTCTGAATAAACCAAACCCTTTCCATAAGAGTTTTCCTTTTATGATGATCTCTCTTACAGCAATTATCATGGTTGCAATTTTACATTGATTTCTTTCTTTCTTTGAGTGGTTTCTCTCTCCTACTGGACTCTGAGTTCCATGAGATTAGTGGCCTTGTCATTTATATTCACTGCTGTGCCCACAGAACCTAGCCTGGGTCTTATGGGCAGGTATGTTAGCTTCCTACGGCCACTTAAACAAAGTCCCACAAACTGTGTGCCTTAGAACAACAGAAATTTAGTTTCTCACAGTTTCAGAGGCCAAAAGTCTGAAATCAAGGTGTTGGCAGGGCCATGCTCCCTTTGAAGGCTCTAGGGGAGGATATTCCCTTGCCTTCTCCAACTTGGGGGGTTTGCCAGAACTCTGTGATGTTCCTTGGCTTGTAGACACATCGCTGCAATCTTTGTCTTGGTTGCCACGTGGCATTCTTCTTGTGTCTTTTTACATTGTTTTTTCTCTGTGCCTGTCTCTGTGTGTCCCAATTTCCCTCTTCTTATAAGGATACCAGTCTTTGGATAGAGCTCAATGTAGTAGTTTTATGACCACTGCATTAGGTTCCTAGGGCTGCAGTAAGAACTGTAATAAACTTGGTGGCTTACAACAACAGAAATTTATTTTTCCACAGTCTGGGAGGCTATCGGTCTGAAATCAAAGTGTTGACAGACCTCCGTTTGCTCCAAAGGATCTGGGAAGAAGCTTTCCTTGCCTATTCTGGATTCTCACGGTTGTTAGGAATCTTTGGCATCACTTGACTTGTAAGATGCATTGTTCCTATCTCTGACCCCATATTCACATAGCCTTCTCCTTGTGAGTCTGTGTGTCCTCTGACATCTTAGAAGCATGTTGGTCACTAGATCCCACCCTAATCTAGTATGATTATGATTAATCATAATCATTTTCCCTTTTTTATATCTCTAAAGACACTATTGCCAGATAAGGTCACATTCTGGGGGTTTTGGGGGACATGAATTTTAGGAGGACACTGTTCAACCCGGTAGAGCAAGCAGTGCACATTTGTTGAATAAATGAATGAATAAATGATAGTGCTACGGGCTCTGTCCAGTCTTGGCTAAGGAGAGCTGAGTAGTCACAGGTGAGCAGAATCTAGTGCACCATATACGGTGGTGGAGTTTCAGAAGGGTCAGGGTCTGTGTTGACAGAAATGAAAAATCCTCACCAGGGTGCCTCACCCTCTCTTAAAAGACTCCTCAAGATTGCTTTGCTGTCCTTCTCTCCTTTGCAGAGTGTTTTTAATATGTCTATTTAAATGCAAATTTTGACTTTCTGTCTGTAATCATATAAAATGTTTGGCACTAAAATTTTAATCAGGAATGTAATTTTATATAGAGGCGGTAATGGAGTGGTAGGCCACACATAATAGAATGAAGCATCCCAGGCATGGATTCTCAGCACACGGAAGCTTTGGCCTCTTTGCTTCCAGCTAAGCTGGAAAACCGCTGTCTAGCTCAGCGGGGCACTGTCTAAAGACATTTTCTGTCCCCCAGGTGTACCCTGTGTATTGTCCCTAATCCCGGCGTTTAATTATTTTTTAAACTGAAGAAGGCCAACACGGGCTCCTTTTCTGTGTCCTCTGACTCCTCTCATTCCCGGTAGACCATCAACGTTGAGAGAGGGCTCCACCCTGCTCCAGTCTAAGATGATGGCTTACTGATGAAGGTTGGGTTGGAGGCTCTCCCACCAGAGCCTCCGTTGTTTGGGACAGTGGCCGCCAACAACAGATGTTTGTCACTGCATAGCTCCCAGTGTCTTTGAGCTCCACCAGCCCCTAGCTCAATCACAGCTGCCACCACTTTCCTTTCTGTCCTCCTCCAATCACCTCTAAAGGAGCCTGGGGTCCACTGAGGAGAGGGCTACCCAGACCCAGCAAGCTGGTGCCAGATTCCTTCTTGACAACTCTCTAGGCATCTTATGTTTCCGCCAGTTGGCGTGTTTAAAGTGGCTCCAGTCAAGGTTGCTGAGAAATGTTGGGATTGCAGTTTATCACTTTGGTCTTGGTGCCCCAACTTGCAGTGGTGTCACTGCAAGTGTATCACATGTTACACAGCCACCTCCCAGTTGGGCCATCTGTTGATGTGGGAGTGTGTACATACTCTCCCATTTCTAAGCAAGGTGTTCACTGCCTCAGAGCCTTTGCACTGGCTCTTTCCTAGTCCCAGAATACTTTTCCACTACTCTGCTGGCTTCTCATCCTTCAGAGCTCAACAGAAATGTCACCTGCTTGGAGAAACTGCCATTGCTCTCCCTGATTAAAGTGTATGTTCCCCTCCCCCCCCCATCATGTGTAATCTGAACAATTTCTTTGTTTCCCTCATCGCCACTACAATTTCTTTATTTTCCTCATTGCCATTCCCTTATCGTCATTATCCCACCCTGTAACGATCATATTTAGAAACTCTCTTGAATGGTTCTTTAAGAAGATTACTCTTCCTAGTGTGTGCTAAAGGATTCACGGATAGGGAGGGGGTATGCAGATATGGAGATAAGGGGATGCAGTTGGAATCTATAGCATTAATATTACTGGGAGAAGAATGGCCCTGGAAAGGGAAAGGAACAACAGAGAAGGAAAAAATTAGATATATATGGAAGCCTTTAATACATAGGTAGAAAGAGTTGGTGATTGTAGGTTAAGAATTAGGAAGAAGAAAGATCATGCCTAGGTTTCTAAGCTGGATATTTGAGTACCTGGGAGTCACTTTTGCTGAAAATCACGAATAGGTTTGAGGAGAAAGATATCTGAGTGCATTATAGAAATTTTGAGGTTTTGGCTCCTGTAGGAGACACAGCTGAGGTTTGGCTATAGCTATTTATCTGATTGAGAAGTCATCAGAGGAGCAGTGGTACTGCTCCCATGGGAATGGAAGATAGTTCCCTGGGGGAAAAGCAGAACGAGAAGATAAGGTGGCTAAGAATTATGGTGGCTACACATCTTAGTGAACCAGGATATTCCTGCCTTTTGCTTGTTGCTCTGAGATAATTTCTAATAGTGCCCTCTTTCAATTTTAGTGTCTCCTAGTTTGGGAAGTAAATTATGTGATTGCACTACCCAGGACAGAAGGCTGGAGGCATTCACAGTTTATAGGACAGCAGAGGGAGAACCCACTGAAAACCCAAGAGTGAGCAGAGGGGTAGGAGGAAGACCAGGAGAATGTTATGGAATAGATGCCAAGGGAAGACGGTCTATGGGAAGATTCATTCATGTCAAATGTTTCATGAATATGAGGTAAAGTCCTCTATGGGTGTAGACAAAATTACTGGATTTAGCTGCAGGGAAGGTATGGCTGATACTGTAATAATAAGGGCAGGCAGATGCGGGCTGGTGGTGGTTTGAGGAGCAAATGGAAGGTGAAGGCATAGAGACTGTTTCAGTAAGCTTTGTTACGAAAGCAAGGAGAGATTTAGAAGAGTGGGCAGACATAGGCATGGGATCAAGAGAAGGTTATCAGATGGAGGTATTCGAGCATGTCTCAAAGATGTGGAACGCTTCAGGAGAGAGTGTCTATCTGAAGGAGCAAGGGTCCTCAAGGGAGAAGGTAGAGATGGGAGAGGGGACACCTGCCCCTCGTAACTGAAGAAAAAAGAAACAAGTTTGGGTATGAGGTTGTCCATAGTCTTTATAGCTGGGATTTGGAGAGGTTTTCTCTCTGTTGGCATTTATCTTCTCTTGTGAAGCAGGAGGTATCTGAGAGGTGGGAAAGATCAAAGATGTGATGAACATAGAGAGGAGTGTATGCTTTTAAACAGCCATAGGGAGAATGGGAAAAGAAGTTCACTCAGTGAGGAGACTTTTATTGGGTGTCTTCTATGCTACAAGCCCTGGGAATTGAAGAGTGAGCAAAATGGTCAAATTGGACTTTCCTTGTCCTTGGGGAGAGGAGGTAGCCACAGTGCTCGTGGCACAGGGCACAGCGGAGTCTTCTGACCCCACCCTTAGAATGACGTGGATCTGTACTGCGAGACTTTCTCTAGTCTCATAAAGAACAGCTCAGGATCTTAGTCTAGACCCTGAGAAGATGCACAGCTGGCTGCTCCAAAGATGGAAGTACACAGGGTCACGTGAGTTAAGGTTCTAGGTGAAAATCAATGGTGGGTAGAGGCACGGACCATTCAACTGAATCTGGGTATGAAATAGAGTGCTCGCTTAGGCTGTGTCTTTCTTTCTTCTTTTCCCCTCTGACAAGCATTAGTGAGCATCCTTGAACAAATCTCTTTGAGGGCTCGTGTAGTATTTCCCTAGAATAGATATTAAGAAGAGGGATGCTGGGCTGGAGGAAAACACATAATAAATTTCAGCAAGCCTTGCCAAATTGCTTGTTACAAGTGATTCCCCAGTTTGGATGCCCACCCGCAGCGTCTGAAAGAGCCTCTTCTCACACACCCTTGCCAACACTGGATGTTATTGATCTTTCTAACTTTTATCAGTTTGACGAGGAAACAAAAGCCTCTCACGTTTTTATGTGCATTTCAGCGATTACTTGTCATTGCATGCATCTTTCTGTAAGCTTACTGGTAGGCGGATGCTGTGCAGAGGTGAGTGAGGAGATGTTTTAGAGGACACATCAGAGAGCAACACCTTCAGGGTTGGGGTGGAGGCAAGGTATTGGAAGAAATCAGATGGGAGACGACAGGGCTGATCTGAGATAGATAGGGAATAGATTCTCAAGACGTTTCAGGACTGAGGTATGATGTGCTTGGTGACCTTTTGGGAGAGCAGGAGAGAGAGGTCAGAACTGACTGAGGTTTGTAGCAGGGTGATAGTTTGAGTGACTGCTTGAAACTTTTTGGCCAGGAGGGTCATGCAGACAGAGAATCAGATGTGGGAAGTAAGTATTGAGCTCTGTTCCACCATCTGGGCTGCACCCTATTGGATGTCAAACACTTTCTTCGGTTGTCCAGTTGGAAATTGTAACCATTTGATGGCACAGAGCACTTGGCCTCTGTCATGCCGTTGGGGCTTTGGAGTCCATCCTATTTGCTGGGCTGGGAGTTAGGCCCTTGGACCTCATCTGCCCAGCTGCCCTATCTGCCACAGTTTGGAATGGGCCAGCATTGTGTGCCCACATATTCTGGCAGGTGGGCCCTGTCCCAGGGCTAAGCATTTCACCTGGTCAGCTCCTGGCCTGGCGGCTTACAAGACCCAGGTCCATTAGCTGTCTCTCCTGCTGCACTGCAAATTCACCAGGGAAAACCATGTCTGCCAGTCTGCTGCTGTTTCCTATGGCAGCATTCTGCAGACTTTTCCTGTAAAGGGCCAGATAGTAAATATTTCAGGCTTGTGGGACATAGGGTCTCTGGTGCTACTCATTTCTACCTTAGCAGCCTAAAAGCAGCCATAGGTGATATGCAAATGAATGAGAATGGTTGTGTTCCAATAAAACTTTATTTATGACTGCTGAAGTTTGAACTTCATATAATTTTCATATCATAAAATATTATCCTTCTTTTTATTTTTTCCCCAGCCGTTTAAAATTGCAAAAGCGTTCTTAGCCTGTGGGTCGTACCAAAACAAGCAGCATGCTGCTGGCCTGAGGGCCCCTCTCCTAAAGCATATCACGGTGTCTGCAGCATAGAAAACATCTATGTAGTGTTGTGGAAGAAAGACAGGAGGGTGTAGAGGCTGTCTGTGCCCTTTTCTTCTTCTTGTAGAGTAGGAAAGGAGCCACACTGAAGGATAGCAAAATAAACAGAGGATTTGGTGTCACTAGATCTTGGTCTTGAGAAAATTGCTTCAACTCTTGAGGGCTCAGCTGTCTGATCTGAGTAATGGGGAGAAGCCCAGATTTATGAAAGGAAATGAAAACAGCTCACATTCCCAAGAACACTGATACGTGTAAGTTACTACCCCAAGCAGGAGAAAGGGCACATCAGACCCGGGAACGTCCAAACTCTGAGAGGCTAGTACTTGAGCTGCGGCCAGCTTGGGCTCAGCTGCAGGGGCAGCAGATTCCCAAGAGTGAGCAGAAGTATTTGACATCTGGTGCCCACAAAGTGAGTTGTGGCTGCCCTGCGACTTGCTGACACGTGCTGGCTGATTCTCATGCGTTCTCCAAAAGAAGCGTACAGTGTGGGTTTCATTGCCCATAATTTTGGTTCATCTTCCAGGAAGCTCTGGCTTTATTGTTTTTAAAGTAAGAATTTTAAGACAGCCTGGATGAAGGAGATGTCAAACCTGAGTGAGATTGTGGTCATGATTAAACTAAAGCTGAATCTCTTAAACTTGGTGTCATTTGCCTCTCCTCCCCCCTTGTCAGACACCCTGTGCAGGATGCCATGTGGTCTGGGGGACACAGATGCACGACGTGTGTCTTTTCTTTCTGTCCTGAGGCCATCTGTGCAGTTGTGTCGTTTTCTTCTCCCTCGTGCTTCCGTTAGTTATTTGGTAGGAACAAGATCAATGCACTGAGTACACCACACTCCTTCTAGAAAAAAAGCACAGCAGGCAGAGAAGTAAAGTGGTTACAACCAAAGATTTTAAACTAATTATCAAACAGAGTACAAGAAATGCCTATGAGGGTGAGGGGGTCCATCTGTTTGTTTATTTGTTTGTTATTGTTTCTGAGCAGAATGGACCCTCTACAGAGTGGGGATTTTCAGAGAAGAGACGATTTCTCATTCTTTGCAGTACCTTGACTGCTGTGATCACTCTCTGCCCCAAAATGTTTCCATTTTACCAACCATTCATCTCTCTTGATTGGTTTTGCTTTTCTTCTTCTAAGATGTTGCTAAATTTGCTTGTAAAGTTTTGTTTATTCATCGGCGCTCAGTTGAAAGGTGCTGGATCATTAATCTAACTATTCAAGGTTAACCATGCTTTATGCTGAAATTGCCTTTTATGGAACAGATTTCAAGGTTTTGCAAGAGTTGAGTGCTACCTCATTTTTGACATTTCAGCAGTGAATCCTGTTTGAAATGTGATTTGAATCCAATCATCATCTTATTTGTGTAGGGAGATAGAAATAATATACAAATATTGCAGTTAAATTGCATTCCTTCTGCTCCCCTCCCCCTCATGATTCAGCTAGGCCCTGCCAGGGCGGCAGGAAACAGTGTCATTCCTTCTTTAATTCTGTCATCCATTTTTCTTCTCATATATATTTCCCTCTGAAGGCTTGAACAGGTTTCCACTATATCTTACATGAGTTGTATGGGGCTTCTCTAGAGGGTACGCTGAGGAAGAAATGGAGCTCACACAGTTACTCTTTCACCTAATTGTAGAATCTCAGAGTCAGAAGGACTTTAGAGGTCATTTAACTCATCTAGTTATGCAATCACACAGTTCTTCCTTTGAAGGAACAAATGAAGAATTTAATCTTCCGGGCCTCTTTGTAAACGTGTGAACAAGTTTATAAGTGCCTGTATCTCATAGTCTTTGGATGTAGTGTTTTAATTAAAGACCGAGGCAGCCAGCTTAGCTGTTTTCTATCATCTGATACAGCCTACAGTTCCTACGTAACACCATGCAGCTTTTGCTCAGCCCATGTCCTGGGATGCTTGCTTTCCAACCGAAGAGTACCCCTCCCTTAGAACCAACCTGCGGGCAGTCTCTTAAACTCACGCCAGAGACAGCACCATTTCTGTGCCATATCCGAGTTTATCTTACCCTCTTTCTTGTGGGCTATCCGCCCGTCTCCTTAGAAAAGCCTATGCTTCCAAAGGTGTTCAAACTCACATTTACTCTAAAGTGTTAATGACTAAAAGTTCAACCTTGGTGCGAATATTCATGCGGGAAGATGTTAATTCTGTGGACAAGATCAAGTCAGTAAAGGTTGTTGAGCCCTGGTTGCTGTGTTTATATAATGGGCATTCGAACAGGCAGTATTATGAGTAGTGATTAAGCACGTGGGTCTGGGTTTAAATCCTGTTTCTGCTACTTACCAGCTGAGCTCATTACATTGCCTCAGTTTCCCCATCGTTAAGATGGGGTTAGCAATAAACCTACCTCATAACACCATTGTGAGAATTCATCAAGTTAATGCGTGTGAAGTGCTTATAGCACAGTAACTGAAGCACTGAAAGTGTTCACACAGTTATTAGAACAGGACAAACAAATGATTCCCTTCCCATAAAATATCAAATTCTCATACCAGGTGTCTGAAATGCTAGTTTTGAGAAGAGTGTGTCCATGAGATCTCTGTACAGGGCAGTCTCCGTCCACTCCTCATGGGAATTGCATTTTGGAACATTTCTAGACTTTATCTGGCTGGTGTGTTCTCATGATCATAGGTCAAAGATCAAAGTTATGCACCTTAATATGAGCAGCACATTTTGGCCAGGCAAACCAATCCCCGTGGGTTAATTCCTGCACTCTCATGTGGACCTTTCCTTAACCTCGGAGATTATTTCTACTGTCAGTTCTTACCAACTTCTTGTAGATTAGCACCCCAGTCTGTTTCCCTTCATTCAAGTAAAGATAACTGAACGTCTGCTTAGTCCCTAAGGTGGAGATACACCAAACACTATTCCTGCACTTACGGAGTTTTTGTTCTAGTGGGAAGCATAGAAAAGCAACAACAACAAATGGGCAAATAACTAAAGTCATCACAAGATGTGAAATGTATGGGAAAGAAACTAAGGCTTCACAAAGGACAGGAAGCTCTTTTAGAATCTCTAGTCCATGTGATAGTGTCTGACACATAGTAGGTACTCAGGAAATACTTGTTAAATAAATATTTAAGAAGTGGAATAGTTTAGTCAGGGAAGACCACAGAGAATTTCTGAGAAGCTATTTGAACAGAAAACTAAAGAGCCATTCATGAGAAGACAGAGGGGCCAGATATGGGGGGAGGAAGGGCCTGTTGACAGGAAGGAAGACAGAGAGCTGGAAAGGGCTTGGACTGTTTGAGGAAGTGCAGAATAAAGAATGTGTGTGCTTGAAGGGCACAGAGAGAGGGGCTAAGGTAGTGAAAGGTTGCCCAAAGGTGAGGTTCATGAAGTACACAAGGACCCTATAATGGGGCACATAGGTAGGTTTTGGAGAAGAGCTCAGCCGTTATTTGAACTGCAAAGGGAAATGATTGAAGGCTTGATAAAGTTGTTGGTGACCACCTAAAGCCCAAGCTTCCTAGGGGTAGTGACCCCAAAGGATAGACAGTTGGTCTTGACAGTAAGTTCTTGTATGTTCACCCCCTGGATTTCAGTTACAGCCCTTATGTGTCACTCACCCTCCATAAGGATCCATATCTTTTATTTTCCACAGGGTCAAAGAGGTTAAGAGGCATGTATTCCCTATGCTAGTGTGGAAACCACTCATGGTACCATGTGCCTGTTTTTGTCATCATTGGCATTTTGCAACTTCTATTTACACACCTTGGATTGGTAGATGCAAGTTTTGCTTATAGGGAAAGACCCATCCTAGATGTAACAGGACTCAATTAGGAAAAACCTCTTAAAGAGAAAGGTCTCAAACATAAAGCCATTAACGTCAACTTAAACTCAAGAAATTTGGAATGATAAATCTGATTACAGGTTCAAAAACACAGTCAGCAGCTCAAGGTTATGTGAAACAAAGAAAATACCAGACATCGCACAGCTGGTTTAGGCTGCCTGCTCATTGTATTATTAACCTTGCTGCACTTTGGATTCTTTTCTCCCCCTCAAGTATGTATGCAGAGTGTGTAGTGGGCAGCTGTCTGTTCTGCTGCCAGAATGATTCCCCCCAGCCCCACTTCTGTAAGTGTTCCAGTTCTCCTGCAGAGATCTCCTCCACCACTGTCAGTCCCTATGAATTCTGGTAGACCTCCCGCATCTCAGCCTCAAGGGAGGAAGTGTGTGATTTACACCTGGCCAGTCCAAGCAGCGTGTATGCTAGTCGTCATGATGTTGGAAGCTGAGTGTGTGTGCCCATCAGAACCAGTGACACAAAGTCTGTGGGATTTTTTTAATTTACTTGAATTTGGCAGGATGTAGATCTGAAGCTACTTGCAGCCATGTTGGCACCATGTGGAACCTAAATGTGAAACTCACATTCAGAGTGAGCATGGGGGGAGAACAGGAGCACAAGACAGAGAAAAGCCAGGACCCAATGACATCACTTAAAAAATGATCCAGCTAAGCTTGAATTCCTCTATGTCTTGAGTTTTTTGGGTTACCTGAACTAGTAAACTTGCCCTTTGTATTTTTCTCTTTAGCCAGCTTGGCTTTGCATTTTTTTTTTTTTTTTTTTTTTTTTTTTTTTTTGCCAGTTGCAACCAGAGGAGTTATAACTGTTGTGGAGTGCTCATTAGTACTTTGAGATCATGAAGGGAAACTCTTGGGATGCACACACTGCAGTGACTTAGATGAAGGACTGCCTTCATTCTTTTCTGTTCCTGTGTGCACTGGGAGGAGGAAGGAGACAGTGATGAAAGAACACAGACAAATGCACGTGTGACTCTGTGGAGATGGTGTGTGTGTTGTCACGTTGGGCTGTGCACCGCTGGGTTGTCACCACATGGCCTTTGCTCTGTGTGTAAAAGACGTTTCAGTTGTTGAACCACATCTTATTTTTATTTTCCTTGATGGTTCTCAAGCAAATGAGATCATTAAGTACATCATCATGAAAGGGAAGTACCTGGCTTTTGAAATATTAGATTTCTTCACTTCCATCCCTACTGTGGCTCGGTTCCTGTACCTTTAAAATGAAGGCCCACTTAGTCCAGTTATGCTTCTAAGAACCTGTGATGTTTTGATCTTGGATTCCTCTCTCTAGGCTATGGTGAAAGGGTGGTATATTAACAAGCATCTAAAATTGAATGACAAAAGTAAACAGGAGATAGGTTTTTCTCTGTGCTAATCAATGACGGCCACCCTGCTCAAAAATTCAGCTCAGGTTACAGCTGCCAAACAAATGAACGTGGGCCAGAAAGCTCCGGGACTCTACGGCATGAAGCTGTACCCAGGAGAAATCAGGCTGCGGATTGGAAGGCTTGTAATAAAAATTGATGCTGCCTTCCCAAGCTCTGGGATCCTGGGATTGTACCTCTGCAGGCGTCTTACATGTACCACCATCTGAGTCACCATCTCGCATTTCTGGAAGAAATGCAGCATTGCTGGTGAGACTTGCCACTGGATGAGTTTTAACTGATTAGGAAGGCCAGGCAAAGTGTGCTGGGGCTAAGTTGGCTTTAGGTCAGAAGCTCCATCTTCTCATGGCTGTGACATGAGGGCTGCATGGGAGAAGCCCCAGCTGAGAGCATTGTCTACTCTCTTGTTTTCTAAGTGGACACTAATCCATTAATTAGAAGGTTTCCAGTAATCATTGACACTTTATGCATGGGTACATTAGTATTTCTGTTTATGCACGTGCATTAGATGTGTTCTCACATCCATAAACCCAAGTCTTTCCATTTGGCTCTAAGAGGTGCCATTCTAATTTTCTGGCTCAGAGGTGGAGAGTCAAAATCTGCCCTTGCTGCCTTTCTGATCTTGAGTGAAGATAATAATACTGACCTGAGGGACAGTGCGGGGGCCTAGTGTTTTGTTTTGAGAAAATCATTTATTAATACATCTCTTAATTTTAAAAAATGGAGTGAATGTCTCAAATCTGCCAGATGCTGTTAGTTTCTGGGAATAAAATAGAGAACAAACCAGTGATCTCTGCCCTCATGGGACTTATAATATATTGGGTGATCAAAACAAACAAATAGGCGTGTAAGAAGCAGGTGGTTATGATTTAAATTATGATTTAAATGAAATTAAAATAAACTATGGATTAAGATTAGTTGCTGTGACAATAAGCGGCTAGGTGGGGCCCTTAAGCCTGGATGGGAAAAGGTGGCATTTATAAAGATGTAACCTTTAGGCTGAAATACCACAGTAAAGGGAGAACACATATAATTATTTGGGGGAAGCATTTCAACCCTAAGGAACAGTTAATACAGAAGCCCTAGGGTGGGAACAAACTTAGAATGGTACAGGAAGCAAGAACTTGGTTGGCTTTTAGGGGATGATAGGTGGCTCAGTGTGAGATAAAGTTGGAGAGGTGAGTGGGGATAGATCCCACAGAGCAGTCGTCTCAAGCTTGGCTATACTGACATTTGAGTCTGGATCATTCTCTGTGGTGGGGGCCGTCGTATGCCCTGCAGAGTGTTTATCTACATCCCTGGCCTCTACCCCCTAGATGCCAGTACTCCACTCCTCCAGTTGTGACAACTAAAAGCGTTCTCAGACGTTGCCAAATGCCCCCTCCGTTGAGAATTACTGAAGTTGGATATGCAAACCTGCAAGAGGTTTCCCTTTTATTTTGCATTCCATGGAAAGATAGGCATGTTTTCAGCAGGGGCGTATCGTGATTTGATTTATATTTTTTAAAGATCATGGGGCGCCTGGGTGGCGCAGTCGGTTAAGCGTCTGACTTCAGCCAGGTCACGATCTCGCGGTCCGTGAGTTCGAGCCCCGCGTCAGGCTCTGGGCTGATGGCTCGGAGCCTGGAGCCTGTTTCCGATTCTGTGTCTCCATCTCTCTCTGCCCCTCCCCCGTTCATGCTCTGTCTCTCTCTGTCCCAAAAATAAATAAAAAACGTTGAAAAAAAATTAAAAAAAAAAAAAGATCACTGTGTCTTCTATGAATGAATGGGTTGTAGGAGGGAAAAAACAGAGGAGAAGAAATCATCACCCCAAAGGGAGGTTATAATGCCACGATGGAAGGTGGTAGCCATAGCTGCAAAGGCCTGTGGGCAGGTTTGTTTTGGGTTAAGTTGGCAGAACTTATTTATGGACTGGATAGGTGGGCAGGAAGGAAAGGAGAACACGAAGGAGAATATACCCATCCCATCCTTGAAGCACGCACACTGAAGTAAGGGAAAACGAATATATGTATTGCACTCATTACAGAGCATTCTCATACACGCATGTACAGATGGGTGGCTGTGCAGAGAAAAGAGTGAATAATTCTTTCAGGGGAAGTCATGGGAGGTTGCTCACAGGCTGTAAAACTTTTGAAGAAGAGGTAGGATTTTTCAAAGTGGAAAAGGAGCTCAAGCTCCTGGTTTATAAGAAGAGGAAGCTGTAGGAGGTAGTTTTCTTCAATATTTCATACTATTGCCAAGAAAAATTATGCCCAGAGTGACTCTGTCCTGTGTCTTGAGTAGGAAGCTAGAATGAGAGTCATTTAAGTTGTTGCCTTTGTAAAGACTATTTTCTAAATTTGTAGGCAAAAACAGCCTTTTACTGGTTAGTTGTATTTAAGGTGTTCTGCAAGTGTTCTAAGACACTAAGTTTTATTTTGTTTTTATTGAATTTTAAAAGAGACCTGTGTTGTAAGAAGTGTAGTTACCCACTATTTCTAGATAATTGCTTTTGTTCTGTACCCTAGAGTACCTTCAGTGCATCAGATCCTATAGTTTAATAATAGTAATGTGGCCTTACTAAGAAACTTAGAGGTAACAAATTTCAGATTATTCATTTCAACCTCTGGAGCAGTAACTACTGTTTCCACTGGTGTAAATGCAAATATATAAAGTTAAAGCTAAATGTCGTCATAATTCTGTGCTGTCTGAGAGATCAAAATATATGGTCCCTATGGGGTATGATAATATCCCCTTTGCTCCTCTCCCAGTGCCATAGAGCTTTCCCCAGGGACTCATAGACACCCACCTAACGGGATGCAGACAGTGACTCTGAGTAGATGGGGCCCCATAAATACTTGGGAGCACTCCAGATTGGGACCTTGAGAGCTGGATGGTATGTTAAATTCCCTCCTTCCTTTGCAGAGATTAAAAAACATCTCTCAAATTGACAAGAAAATTGGATAATAAATTAATTGTTTATAGTTTAGTAAACATATGCACAATTGAAGTTACACGTCATGGGTATATTTTTATCCGATGAAATGCTGGATGAGGGATGAACCATTTGACCTACCCTCTTCTGCCGTGGGAGAATGGGCCCAAGTCTTTCATAATTGCTTGTTGGAAGGTGCTCACTAAATCAGGCATGCAACTCCTGTCTTTTGTCTTTAAGGGATATTGGGCCGTAGACCCAGACACAACCAGGCAGAGACAAGAGGAAATTGAGCACTCTGCCTCCCCTATACTTCCTTTGAAATTTATATTTGGGAGTTTTAATGATGGATAGTGTTAGCAGCTGATCACAGTTTGCTTTTTGACTTAGGGTGTTGGTTATGAATTTTACCTTATCATGTATAGATGCAGAAGGTGGCACATTATTTTTCTAAATCAAATTAAATGGTTCTGAGTATATAATCACCAGAGTTTAGAGAAATTCAATCACAGTTGACTATGGGGTATTGGGATGGACACTGCTGCCCTCCCGTATATTACAGGGACATTCGTCAGTGAGACTTATGACGGCTTGGAACATAAGGAAGGGCTGCTAGTCCATGGGGCATTATGGGCGTTACTGTGATGCTTATTATGCAGTCCTGTCCAGTCCTTTGAAAGGGACAGCTTTACTAATTCTGTGCCACACCTGGAGCAGGAGATCAATGTTAATGCTTGGACACTCACTGCGCTGTGTCCGGACCCCCAAGGACTCACCACCAGAACCTCTCTGCCCTCCTCTCAGTCTTAAAGAATCTTTCCTTTCTCTGAATTCACCACTTCGGCCAACCTCCCTGTGTCTGTTTCCTTCCATCCCCTCCTACTTTCCTACCATCCCACATAGTCTCTGCTTGCTGCTTCTTTGGACACACAACACTGTCCTATTTTTTGCGTGTTTTGAGTTTGGGGAAAGGAAATGGCTGTGTTTAACCTAACAGATCGTGTTATGCTAGTGCTCCAGATGCTTTATGAGTAAGACAGCTTCACTCACAGTTTTACCTGGAACAGTGTTGAGAGTAAAAGGGGCTCATTTTAATGACTCTTCTAGGGAACTGGCTTAATTGGAACTGTCGCAGTCAAACCGGGAGTGAGGATCACCTTATGTAAGGAAGGAAGAAAAAAAGTAGAAGTAGGCTGTTATATTTCCAGTAGGAATCCTGGGAAACTACTTGATTTTGGAAACTGTTTACAAGCCTATACTAAAACGTCACTCCCCATTACTAACACAGAGTGTCATGAAATGCAGACATGCATGACTGTACATGCCACATGCTTTCAACATGTGTTGAGTAAACTTGTGTTTCGATCCCCAGCCTTGAAAATAGGGGATTCTGAGTTCAAATCGGGCTCAGATGTTGACTCCTTGTTTGACCTTGAACAATCTGCTTAATTTCATAGTGTTTGTTTGCTCATCTGAAAACAAAAGAGGATAATGCTGATCCAAGCATATTGTGGAGATTAATTAGTTACTGAATTGCTGACATCAACAGATGAAAGGCTTTGAGTGGAAATTATTTTGTTTTTAAAGGAATTATTGATGGGGTGAATAGAAGAGAACTTACTGAACTGAATTCTAGGCATTTGGCGGCTGGTGGGAGTGGGGGAGGAAGGAATATTGCTTCTTGCAAAGAACCCTACATTCACCCCCAAAATAGCAGTGGGAAAATTGCTTTTTTGTGATTCTGAAAGGATGAGAAATTATGCAAAAGGAAAGAGCGAGAATAACAGAAGAATATATGTGGTTATGACACATTTCAAAGTAACTTTCCTGGATAAACAACTAGGTACAAAAAAAAAAAAAAAGAAAGAAAAGCAAAGAATGCTCTGCCAGTCTTCTGTGATTAGGTCGTTAGCCAAATTCTTCTAAACCAAAATGGGCTCAGCCAAGATCCCCCAAAGAGGCCTAATGGCCCATATGTCCTTAGTGGGAAGATCAGGTTAGGAATGAAAAACTATCCATTTGAAAATCCCTCAACTGTTCACCATAGCAAGATAACTCACACTTACCAAGTGTGTTACTCTTTAAAACCGGTTTCACTCTTGTTACATGTGGTCTTTTCTCAAATAAATATGATGAAAATGAGAATCAGGGAAGTTAAATAACAATCACAAGCCATTTGTTTAGTTAAGTGGTACAGGCAATATTCTGACCAAGGGCTTCAACTCAAAAGATTCTGATCAGTCCACTAGAATGGAAAAGTTGGCTAAGGATGTGGAGATATCTGGACAGCATACAGAAATGAATTATTTCATAAGGATCACAGAAGAATTGGAATGAAGATATTTTTGTCACACAAAATGAAATATCTAACTGTTAAACAAATGCACTTTTATAATAGATTTGGTGGGAAATACCAACAAAATAGAATTTTAAAAGTCACTTAAAGTTTCCCATGACAAACGAAAATTCTAAGTTATATTTCTTCTTTGTCTTTTACCCATACATTTTTTTTTATTTAAAATTTTTTTTAACGTTTTTTTATTTATTTTTGAGACAGAGAGAGACAGAGCATGAACGGGGGAGGGTTACAGAGAGAGGGAGACACAGAATCTAAAACAGGCTCCAGGCTCTGAGCTGTCAGCACAGAGCCCGACGCGGGGCTCGAACCCACGGACCGTGAGATCATGACCTGAGCCAAAGTCGGACGCTTAACCGACCGAGCCACCCAGGCGCCCCTATCCATACATTTTAATAATATAGTTACAGTCATGTTGTTCCAAATTCTTTTAAAGTATAGTTTTAGTGGCTCCAAACTTTCTACCTTGCATTGCTATCTTGGACACTTAGAGATTCATTGTCCTGCATAAATAAAATTGATGAATAAATAACAATTATTTGATTTAAAAGAAGTAGAAACATATAACCCATAATCATGAGGAAAAAATAGTTGTGATATGACCAAGGTATTGGAATTAACAAACAAAGACTTTAAAACAGCTATTGTAAATCTGGATAGGAATTTAAAAGGATGCACAGTCATAAGAAAAAGTGAAAATCTTAGAATTAAAATATTTGAGATGAAAGCTTCACTGTGTAGGTTTGGAAGCAGAATGGAGACAGCAGAAAAAAAATCAATGGAATTAATGTAGATTAATATAAAATATTCAATCTGGAGAACAGAGAAAATGATTAAATTATTAACAGAAGACCAGTGACCTGTGGACAGTATCAAGTGGTATAGCCTATGGGTAATTAGAGTCCCAGAAATTAGGGAAGACAAGATGATGTATAAATAGTAATTGAATTTTTCCCAAATTTGGTGAAATAACTTCAAAGTTAACAACTTCAAGAAGCTCAAGAAACCTCAAGCAGGGTAAATACGAAGAAAACCATGTTTAATGTGATTTTAATTTTCACATCATAGTCATAGTGAAAAAGGCTTTTTACAACTTTAAAAATATTTGAAATGAGTTTTGAAAATAAAAAGTAAAAAGTGAGAGCAAGAGATACATTGCCTTCAGGAAGCATAATAATACTTATATATGGTCAGTTTCTCTTCAGAAACAATAAAGGCAGGAAGACAGTCGAAGGACTCTCTAAATGATTAAGAAAGAAATCTGTCAACCTCAAATTCTTTATCTGTTAAAAATATCATTCACACTGGGGCACCTGGGTGGCTCAGTGGGTCAAGCATCCGACTTCCGCTCGGGTCATGATCTCGCGGTCTGTGAGTTCGAGCCCCGCATAGGGCTCTGGGTTGATGGCTCGGAGCCTGGAGCCTGCTTCACATTCTGCGTCTCCCTCTCTCTCTGCCCCTCCCTCACTCATGTGCTGTCTCTGCTCTGTCTCTCTCTTTGAAAAATGAATAAACATTATATATATATTTATATATATATATATATTTATATATATATATATATCATTCACAGAAGAAGGTGATATAAAGTCATTTTTAGACAAAAACAGACATTACATCACCATTAGACCTTCACTGTAAGAAATATCTAAGAAGGATTTTCAGTATGAAAGGAAATGACCTTAGGTGAAATTTGTGTTTAACAGAAGGAGTAAAGAGAATTGGGGGCGCCTGGGTGGCTCAGTTGGTTAAGCCTACAATTTCAGCTCAGGTCATGATTTTGCAGTTTACACGTTTGAGCCCCACGTTGGGCTCTGTGCTGACAGCTCGGAGCCTGGAGCCTGCTTCAGATTCTGTGTGTGTGTGTCTCTCTCTCTGTCCCTCCCCTGCTTACGTTGTCTCTCTCTGTTTCTCTCTGTCTCTCTCTCTCTCTCAGAAATAACTAAACATTAAAAAAAAGCTAGAACGAAAGAATTGAACATGATAAATATATAGATATCTACAGACGTTAGTACTCTGATTTTGGAAAATCCGTTTAACTGTTTAAAGAGTGATGTCACTGTTTTGCAAGTTTAAAACATACATAGACACAAAGGTTAAAAATATGTTGTTGAAAATTTCTTACATTTGGCAAGAACTTGTTAGTTTTAATACTAAGACCATGCTATGTTAAGGAGACATTTAATCCCCAGAGCAACTACTAAAATAATACAAAGAGGTATAGTGTTTGGTAGTGGAAGAAATAAAATAGGGTAATACAAATATCAACCCAAAAGAAAATTGAAAAGAAGAAAGAGAGGACAAACAATAAAACAACAGCAAAGTAATAGACAAATAGAAAATAAAAAGCAAATGATAAAGCTAGGTCCTACTATATCAATAACTACACTAAATGTAAATGGACTGAACACTCAGATTAAAAGAATAATATTGTCAGATTGGATTTTAAAAAGAAATAACTGTATGTTGTGTACAAGAGATCCACTTTAAATACACATTACAAGGGGCGCCTGGGTGGCTCATTCATTTAAGCATCTGATTTTAGCTCAAGTCATGATCATTGCTGTCTGTGAGTTTGGGCCCCGTGTCAGGCTCTGTGCTGACTGCTCAGAGCCTGGAACCTGCTTCCGATTCTGTCTCCCTCTCTGTGTGCCCCTCCCCAGCTCATGCTCTCTCTCTCTCTCTCTCTCTCTCTCAAAAATAAAAACATTAAAAAATACACATTATAAAATCTTAAATAGTATGACATAAAAGGACAAAAAAACAACATGTGCACCAAATGTAGCAAGTACATGGACAGCCCGAGTGGCTCAATAAATATCAAAAACGTATTTATCAAGATAAAGAGTACTGCTAAAAATAAAAGGGACATTTCATCACAAATACCAAGTCATCAGGAAACATAAGTGCTTATGCCTAATAACAGAACTTCAAATAAATGGAGCAAAAACTGACAGAACAGACAAAAAGCAGTAAGATGTAGGTGACGTCAGCAACACTATCTACTAGCTTGACCTAATGACATTTGTAGAATAGTATACCCAACAACTGCTGAATGCACATACTTTTCAAATGCACAGAAAACATTGCCGCAAGATTGGATATATTTTGGGCATAAAACAAATTTTAATCCATTTCAGATTTTGAAATATTATTGAGTGTATTTTCTGACAACAATGTGATTAAATTAGGAATCAGAAATAATAATATATCTACAGTCCCAAAGTTTTGGAAATTAAATAGCACAGTTCTAAATGATATTTGGATTAAAGAGGATAGCACAAGGGAAATTATATTTTGAGCCAAATGACAATGAATGATAACATAGCAAAAGTTATGGGATGCAGCTAAAAGACAGATGGAAGGTATAGCTATAAATTATAGCTATAAATGCTATAAATTTATTGCTTTGAATTTTAGAGTGATTTAAAATTAATAATCACTTAGTTCAAGTTTCTAGTTGAAGAATCTAGAAAAGGAAGAAAATTAAGTAAAAGGAAGGAAATAGTAAAACAAATAATAAAATAAAATACTGGAGTCAATGAGACTCCAAAAACAGTAAGTATACCTGGCATCTAGATCTTGGTTTCTAAATACCATTCACCACTAAAAAAAAAAAAAAAAAAAGAAGAAGAAAAAAAAGGACTCATTGGAGAAAAGACTAATGATTCCTGAATTGGAGCAGCAGAAGTACAAGATGAACAAGGAACTTTTTTATTTTAATATTTTTTAAATTTTTTTTTCCAGAAAGAAACAAAATCTTCAAAGAATGATGGGGGCATGTCAAAAAGATAAAGAAATGAAATTCTCTGGACTTTTGGTGGCCAGATGTAGAACAATTTGAGTATCAAAATAAAAATAAGACTAACAGATTATAATCCATTAAGTACAGTACAAATACATGAGTACATACTGATATAAGTAAATGAATAAACAAAGGAAAGTGAGATGGTAAATTTCTTCCTTACAAGAAAAACAATACCACCAATTTATAGCCATAACTTATATCTGGCAGTCCTGACACGACCCTCACTGACACTGAACTGTTAACATTTTTAAACCCACGCTCATTTGAAGAGTATACAGTGATCTTCAATTTGGATTTGGTAAGCCTTTTGATAATTAGTAGAAGGCAACTTTTAGTCATAGGTTTGTTATTTATTTATTTATTTATTTAAAAATTTTGAGTTTATTTATTTTGAGAGAGAGAGAGAGGCAGGCAGGCGGGGGGAGGGGGGTGTGGGGCAGAAAGAGAAGGAGAAAAAGAGAATCCAAGCAGGCTCCACACCGTCAGCACAGAGCCCCGTGCAAGGCTCAGTCTCACAAACAGATTATGACCTGAACTGAAATCAAGAGTTGGCTGCTTATCCGACTGAGCCACCCTGCTAGAATTTATTTTTAACTAAAGTTTGTTTATAATTTGGCCTTTTAGGAGCCTTTATTTTCTTATCACTCATTTCATAATTTCTTGTACAGTAGAAGCCACCCTCGTGATTTCCGGAGTGACTCGATTTTTCTTAGATGTAGAGGAGGGACTAATCAGATGATTATTTAAGATTTTTCTTGGGATGTTGGTCTAAATGTCCTAAATGTCTAAAGTTGGTCTAAATTCATTACCCCAATTTTAAATTTATTTATTTTTTTAATTTATATAAGTAATTGTAAAAAGGAAAACAAATGGTATCTCACAGGTTTTTTAAAAAATAAGGGATGATCATTTCTTGGTTATCTGTTGTGTTTATGGGATTCATTTTCTATTTATCTGGTAAACTAGTCAATAACTCTATGATGGAGATATCATTATGCTATTGTAGTGATGAGAAGTAAAAACACTTAGGTTAAAATCACACTAATAAAGCTAATAAAGCTAATAAAGGCTGAGCCAGACTTGTTAACTCTGTAGAACTGTGCACTTGACCGGTGGGGCAAGGGAGGAAGGTAGGGAGGGTGAAGTGGCATGTGAGAAGACAACAGAAAAAAGCATTTGCTTCTGAGTCCTTTTCTGAAGAAAGACAACTCATTCCTCATTTGTTCACTCATTCCACAAATGTTCTTTGAGTTCAATGCAGTGTGCCAAAGTTAAGCTGGAAATTTAGGAAGGACTCTGACATTCCTCCCTGACCACTGGTCACTGGAGAAGAGTAAGTTTAGGAAGCTTCTCATGAGGGAAGGCCATGGTTGGTGAGTGAAATCTCATCGTTTGGTATCACATGGTAAGGGAAAATGAAGTAAACATGGATATTTAGGTTAGTTCTATCCCAAACAACCCTTTTATTTTCTCTCTCTCTTTTTTTTAAATGTGTTTTCATTGGAATTCAGTCCATATCTACTGAAGGATGGGTGAAGTAATAAATATAGTCTTTTTCTCCAAATGGTACCCAAACGGGAGCTAAGTACTTAGTAGTTTTCAGTCTGTCCTTGACCTGTACATTTATACTGAGTTTCTGTCCTCTGCTTCCTCACCCCTACTATCTCTCCCCCTACTATCTCTCCAATACCTACACACACACACACACACACACACACACACACACACAGACTTTCTTTCTCTCTCTTAATTATGGATAGATTCTATGCATTTGGAAAACATGGTTTGAATAAAATGTTATGTTGAAATCATTTGCAGATATACATGTGTTTTTTTTTTTAAATTTTTTTTTCAACGTTTTTTATTTATTTTTGGGACAGAGAGAGACAGAGCATGAACGGGGGAGGGGCAGAGAGAGAGGGAGACACAGAATCGGAAACAGGCTCCAGGCTCCGAGCCATCAGCCCAGAGCCTGACGTGGGGCTCTAACTCACGGACCGCGAGAACGTGACCTGGCTGAAGTCGGACGCTTAACCGACTGCGCCACCCAGGCGCCCCAATACATGTGTTTTTAACATCAAATATTATTGCTTCCTTCTTGGGTTTCTGCTTTCCACTCAGACTGTAACTATTTCTTCTTGCATATCAATTCTAAAACCCCAAGTACATGTGGGAAGAATGTAAGTGTAGCCAGGTATAATTGTGATTGAAGCAGTGACCTGAAATATAAAAGCGGCTAATCAAAGCTTCAGCAGACATGGCATGTGAGGATTAATACATGGCATTTTAAAATGTCCAACCCTTACCTTCTTCTCAATTGTGCTTATTTACTTGCTTGGTTGTTGGCTTATGTACTTAATTTACGGATTAGAGGCTCAGGTGATACAAGAGAAAGGCATGTAAAGAACCCCAGTTCTGGGGTCCTGGAAAAGATGGAGGGCACTCTGGCCTTCACTCTAGTTGCTGGACTAGACACCTTAGCATCACCTGGGAGGTTGTTAGAAATACAGAATCATAGTCTCTAATTCAGTGAATTAGAGTCTTCATTTGAACAAGATACCTAGGTAATTTGCAAGCACAGTAAAGTCTGAGAAGCACTGCATCAGTTTACTCTTGTTATTAAAACCAAACCTCTCCCTCAGGTATTAACAAACACAAGCAATAAGGAGTGTTTTTCTTTTACTAGCTTAACTCCAATCTTATCAGACATTTCTGATGAGTTGAATGGATTTCTAATTATTGGCTCTCAATGCATACTGGGTCGGCACAGGGCTCTGTGTTTGTTAGGAACTGAATTGTGTCCCCAACCCCCAAAATGATCTTTTGAAGTCTTAATTCCCAATGTGACTGTATTTGGAGTTAGAGCTTTTAGAAGGCAGTTAAGATTAAATGAAGTCATAAGGGTGGGATCCTAATCCACTAGGATTGGTGACTTTATAAGAAGAGGAAGATGTTTTTCTTTCTCTCCTCCATGTGTATGTGTATCCTCACACAGCAAGAAGGCAGTGATTTGCAAGCCTCTCACCAGAATGTGGCCATGCTGGCATCCTCATGTCAGACTTCCAGCCTTCAGGATTATGAGAAAATAAGGTTTCTGTTCTTCCAGACACCTAGTTTGTGTATTTTATATGGCAGCCTGGATTAAATTTGGGTACAAATACTCAGTCTTCTCCTAAAGCAGCTCAGCTCTAAAATAGGGCTGATAAAGGGAGTGAGCACGATCAAGAGAGTATTTATTCCTTACTCTGTAACACTTCATGCTAGAGTGGGTTATTGGTCCTTGATCCTTGTCCTTCCCTTTTTCATGGTGACCAATGGTCCCAGTTTGCTTGGGATTGAGAGGATTTCAGGGATGTGGGGCTTTTGGTGATAAAACTGGGTGGAAACCAGGCAGTGGTTAATCACTTTATCCTTTTGCTCTTGACACCTTTGTTCCTGAGCTGTTCTTAGCTGCCTTCTGAAAACTTGACATTGTCACAGACAGCAGCACATCCCAGCTGAATCTGACAGAGATCCTAAGGGTGACTGTTGGGTCAGATCTCCTGGAACACCTAAACCTTGAATTATTCCCATTGTGGGAGGAACAGGCTTAGCCCCCTTAGGTTGAAGGGAATTCGCAACTGGCATAGGGGTCCCCAAGCAGCCTTCTTCTCCATCCCCAAGTTTCTTTTCATAACCTCAAGCTAATTCTGTAGAAAGTGTCATATGACCAAGCAAAACTTAACTGCTAAAATTTATGCCCATAACAGAGTGATTAAGAGGCTTTCAGTGAGTTTTATATTCCTCATGTTTTACTATAAAATTTGATTTAAATTTTGTGGTCTACTCAATAACACAGAATGTTTATCTCTCTATAAATGCTGCTGAGACTCTTCTGATGTGTCTGCTACCTGACCACACAAGTGCACATGGCTGGGTTTTCATCATATTTTGAGGATGTTTTGAGGGCTGTGAATTCTCTAGAGAATTTGATTTAGAGGGTCAATTAGTCATAAGTTAGGTGATGCCACAGTCGCAAATGGACTCCTAAATCTCAGTAGCTTCATGGGACACAGCTTTTATATATCCAGCACAGATTATCAAGAGCTCTGCTCCCAGTAGTGATGCAGGGATTTAGTACATGGAGACTCCACCCTCTTGGAGTTACATGATCTGAAACACACCACTTACTTGTTATTGTGACTGAAAAAGAAAACGTGGAGAATCATGCACCAGCTTTTCAGTGCTTTTGCCTGAAAGTGAAACTTGGTAGTCAGAGCTAGTCACATGACCTCACCTGGAGCTCACATCTCTTGTGGCCAGAAAGGGAAAGGAAGATGAGAAATAGAAGAGAATAGTAGCATTATCTAACCCTGGGATCCAAGGGGTGGACCCCTCATGAAAGGCAGACCGTCATGCCCCTGAAGAACAAGTCACTGAGTTGGAATCTGACCACTTTGCACATGAACTACTCTTGTGATTGCTCCAAGGAGTTGGGATTTATTTAGTAATGATTAATAAAACTCATATAAAATATTAGGGAGGCCACCTGCTTTTATTACAAAATGTAATGTTTTAACCTACTCTCCACCAGCTAAAATTCACAGAGTACAAGGACAGTGTGCCACAAGTGCCCAAGGCTGTTCATACCTCGAATGCCCACATCCTGTGTGCAGGGAAGTGAAAACCCAGAGGAACAAGGGATTTAACACTTATTTGGAGAAACACAGTCCTTTTGCCTATAGCTGATGTGTCCCACATGTTATGCTGGAGCTTGCAGGGCTTAGCAAAGAACCCGTCTCTCAACTTTTGCAAATGCAGTGGCTCTAAAGACCAGATATTTTGCAATATTCACACCACCCAAACCCATGCTTTTAGTGCAGTAAGAGGCTCAGTCCTTGTGGCATTTCCTCATGACATAAGTTTCTCTTCACTAGGCAACACCCATTAATGCTATGCAGTCCCCTGTCTCCTGGGTATCTGTGGCCTTCACTGCACTGGCTCCCAAATTTAATCAAACTATAGTAGATTTTACCTCCACAGAAAAGTTTATATGTGTTCAGAATCTGTGTGTATGCAGTGTCACACTCTGCTAAAAGAACATAAAATGTAGACGAATATGGAAGCTGTTAATGCTGTGGAGTTACTTGCTATTAAACATGGGGAAAAATTAATTCTTTCCTAGAGGAGGAGAATACATAATAACTTTAGGGTTATTTGGTCATCTGAGGTCAGTTTCTTCTCTTTTCTCCATTTGCTTAACTATTTTTGGAAATTGAGGGGTTTTTTTTTCCTCCTAAAGCACATTATTGATATTTGGCATCTCTGTAGTAATAGAATTTTGAAGAGCTCATCCTGTTCCCACCCTAAGCCAAGTCGTGGTTGGGTCTGAAAATGATGCTGTCAATTGACAATTCCAGGATGCACATAATTCTGAACATGCATTGTTATAGAGAGTGTTTGAAAGGTTCTGAGGAACCTCTGTGTTAAGAGCCGTTCAGAGCTGGAGAACTTGAAAGAACCATTTGATGTTAGAAAAGAAAACAGGAGCCTGGCCTGAAATTAACATTGTGTGTTCATGTGATGGCTGATCCCCACCATCACCCACCCCCCCCCACCACACACACACACGCACACGCACACGCACATGCACACACACAATGGCTGTGGGAATGTGGACACAGCAGAACCTCTCCTTCTCATGTCAGATACGGAGATTATAATGCTTGTGCAGCTTGCTGGCCTCATAGGATTGCTGAGATCCAAATAAGGTAAACTGTTTTGAGAGAGGTTTGGAAAATGACAAGTGTTCCACAAATATATGGTATGATGATTGGGTATCACTGATAGGGAAAGATCTAGATCAATATATGAGTGTAGTGGTCAGGAGTCACCATTTGCTCAGAAAATGCCTGTCATATCTTTATCTGTATACCATTTTCTGTATCTCTTTTCTTATTTCTATGCTTATATCTATGTCATATCTGTATCTACTCCTTATTTATACTTTTATCTGTATGTCTATAATCTGTGTCTCCCTATCTATCTCTCGCTGTATCTCTGTGCCTGTGCCTATACCTGTATTTATATGTGTATCTTTATTTTTATGTATACCTGTGTCTATATCCAGAGAGAGACAGATATTCCATCCTAAGAAATGGGAATACAACTGTAAATGAGCCATCACAGTTTTGACTTACAGCTCTTGGGAGAGATTTGCATTAAACAAACATATCTTGAATGAATTACAATTGTGGTAAGTGCTATGAAGGAAGAGATCAAAATAAGAGTCTCATCCTAGCAGGGATCTTCAGGGACCCACAGGAAATGAAACACGAGGTCACTGATCCTCACATGGTGTGTATGGCCCATATAAGCAGACACCAACTTTTGTTGATGAGATCCCTAAAAGAAAAACACCTCATTTTAGAAAACTGGCTGTCTCAGTTTTAACACAAAGTAAGTGGGGACTTTTATAGATGTCTCATAAGGAATAAGGGAGGCACTTTTAATCGTATCATTGGCTGCATCTAATTTACTATTTGTTAATATCCAGCACCCAATTGTTAGTATGTTTTTTACACACTGAAATCTCTATCAAGATAAGCTCCAGATCTTAGTTCAGTAGGTGCTCCTGGCTCACCTTTTCTTTCCCATCCCATTTTGTCAGGCAGATCCTTCCATCTTTCAGAGCTGTTGAATGGGATGAAAATCATTTGAGTCTGTTCATGAGAGTCTCTGTGAATTGCACACAATGCTTGGGCCTCTCAGTCAATTTCTGTCTCCTCAGATGTTTACAAGCCTACCCTTTGTGAGGCTTTAACAAGTCCTCACAACAAAAAGACAAAGGATGTGGTGTTGGGGGGACTGAATTCACAGTTCCGTGAAGAGACAAGTGAGCTCAGGAAAGTGACAGGACTTTGTTTTTGTATTTTAATTTGATTCACCTCTAACCATGACCCATCCTGCTGTATCACACACTTTATTTCTTCCTGGCTCTTGTCACCATTAATCATTACATGCATTTCTATCTTATTGTTTCCTCTTGGTATCATTTCTCCCCCACTATCTGTAAGCCGCCTGAAGGTAGGGGTCTTTTCTGCTTTACTCACAGATGCACATCACAACCTGGCCCGTGTTTGACACTCCATAAATACCTATGATTTGAATAGATGAATGAATTCATAGGTGTCTCCCCATGCACTTCTTCTGATACTAATGTTTTGTAACATGTAAACCTTAGCAAACACTTTGGAACTGGAAAACCTTAAATTGATTTTCTTTTTAAAAGTTAAGTTGCATATGAGTGTGAAAATGAGTGTGTTCAATTGTCTGCTTCTCAGTATACATGTTTTACTTCAATAAAACTTTGTTGTTGTTGTTAAAGCTAAGGCACACAACTTAAAATACCCTGTGAAGTGTTTAAAAAACAGGAAAGAATTTGAATGAACAAAATAACATGGTCGTCAAATGACTGTTTTGAAGGAGAGAGGCAAAGATTTCTGCTAGAACTTATCCAGCTACAAACCACTATCTTAAGGCAGCAAGAAATTTATATTCTCTCAAAGCTGAAGGAAAATCAAAATCCACAAGCGACCCTTCCCTTCCCATAGCTGTTTTGTACACTGCTCAGTTTCTGGAGATCTGAGATAATCATTTTGTCCTTGAGAGTCTCGTGGCTGTGCTCTTAGAGAGTTTGGGTTTAAAATCTTAGGATTTGATCCTGTTCAGAAAAACAAGGCATGAGCACCTGCAAAGCATCTAAAATCAGCCGCTGCCAGAGGCTGGCTGCCATCCCCGCCTTCCCACTCCGATGTGTCCTCTAGGAGGTGAGGGTAAGAAAACAAGCCTTGCTTGTGGGAAAATGTTTTTGTTGCAGAACCTCCCTGCATTCCTTAGGGTTTGTTTTGGGATCGCAAAATTGGCAACTTTCTTTTTTGCTTTAGCACAGTTTAGGGTTTAAAACGTAGTAACGGCTGTGTGCGTGCATGTGTGTGTGTGTGTGTGTGTGTGTGTGTGTGTGTGTGTGTGTGTGTTGGTGCATATAGATGTGCTTTTATAGGTATAAGAAAACAAATCTTCCAAGCCAGCCTTCCCCGTGGGGTGTGTTGATGAAACTTTGGCTGAAGGTTTTATCTCTTTGAGGCCCTTGTGCAAGCACTGCCATTAAGACCAAAGTATATGGAAGTGCAAAGATGCTGCTGCCTCTGGGGGAGGCTCATTGGATCCTATGTGTCTATTCAAATGGAATTTGTATTATCTTCTGGTGCCTTTTGTTAGAAAGTGTCACCGGGAGCCCGTGGAATTAGCTATATGGGTACGAGAGACAGACTGGGCGAGTGGAAACTGACCTGCCCTGGGAGCCAGGAGCCCTGTCCTGCCACATTCCAGACTTCACTTACTTTCTCTGAGCCTCAGTTTTCTCATCTCACACATGGGAACAAAACGGGTGAATTTACTAAGTGTTCACGGTTTTGGCTAAAGGCTTAGCATGTATTATGTGAACTATCTCTAGTGAATAACCGCAGAATGTAGTGGTTGCTATCATTATCACTCCCATTTTGACAGAAGGGGAACACATGGCTTGCACTGGTCATAGGGGATGTTACCAGTGTCCGCCCGCTCTGAAACCATTTCTCTGACACCACCTGAGTATCCTGAAGTTCAGTTCCATTTTGATAGCAACCACCTGGAGTTAGCACAGACCCCACAAGTTAAGGGCAAAATCCTTCACAAGACCAACCCCCTTTACAAGATCAGCGACGCCCATAAATTTTGGATGTCCTCAAGGTGTCCATATTTTTGCCAGGCCAGCTACAAATTTGACACCTCCCACCACCCCCTCTGATTCAACATTTTGCTAAAAATAATTCAACAGAAGTCAGGGATGTCCTGTACAGCTATTATAAAAATTTTGTTATAGATGATAGAAATAAACACCTAACGAATGGTGCATAGGGCAAAGACTGGGAGGGTCCCAAGTATAGGAGCTTCTGTGTCCATGGAGTCTTGCTGTGTCACTCTCCTAGCACATTGAGATGTTCACTATTTGGGATATTCTACTGAATAATGATGTCCAAAGTTTTGATTGGGATTTTATTATGTAGGCATGACTGATTAAATTGTTGGCCATATAACTGAATTTCACATCCAGTCCTGCTCTTCTCCCCATTGGTTGGCTGGCTCAAAGTTTCACCCTTCTAATCACATGGTTGATTTTTCTGGAGACCAGCCATCATCTTGGAGCTATCTAGGGACTCACTGTGATCCACCTCGCCTACTCCTTATCATCTTGCTCTCCCTCCCTCTTCACTGTGCTCCTACCTGGCTTCCAACAGCCCACCTACATTTCTTTGCCCAGTGCCTTTTTCTTGCCAGAGGTGGCTTTGCTCCCCAGGCAGCAGGCTGGAAGTAATGGGATTCACATCCACTGGAGACATAATAACAGAGAGGCAAAGAGATTTGCACCACTTTCACAGGGCAAATGAATAGAGCAGTGAGGATATGAACCCAGAGAGTCAGAATCCACTGCACTTTGCTCAACTGCTATATTGCCTCATTGGCTTAATAATACCTATTCCAATAATAAATCAGGAATGCTGCCTGGATGAAAGGAGACAGTAGGTAATGACAGCCACCATGTATGCAAACTTTGCTCTTTTATGTTTAAAACTCATTATTAGTATTGATAATAACTCTAAGGTCCAAGCACAGTAGTTCCTCCATTTAGGTAGCCACATGTCCAGAGGTGACCCTGAGAAAGGAGCCACCTTGCATATGTATCTTGACCAAAGTGGTAATGTGCACATTTATTACTTCTGTTTTGTGTGTTCCCAATGAACACATGCCTTTGTTATTAATTATTCATCTATCTTTCAATATAATTTTAGATCTGGTGATAATTTCTGAATTTCTCTATTTATAGGAAACTTTGAACTTCATAAATATTAAAATGCCCTATTATCTGCATGCAGACTGCTTTTTCTATGGCCATAGAAATTATGCAATTATTACCAGAACTATTAATTAAATTTGAAAATAGATAAATAATGGATAGGAATGCTATTTATGAGTTAAAAATGAGAAGATGAGAATTATCTTCCATTCTGTCACCTTTGATGAGTCTAGCCTATATATGCTCTTAGCTTTTATTATTAAAAGTTTTTATGTTACTTTACATAAATAGTTTGTTATAAGAAATAAGTCTTGAATAGTCATCGATTTTCAGATGGAGGGATTAAAATTTTTTCTTTTCTTTTTTTTTATTTTATTTTATTTAAAAAAAATTTTTTTAACGTTTATTTATTTTTGAGACAGAGAGAGACAGAGCATGAGCAGGGGAAGGTCAGAGAGAGAGGGAGACACAGAATCCGAAACAGGCTCCAGGCTCTGAGCTGTCAGCACAGAGCCCGATGCGGGGCTCGAACTCACGGACCGTGAGATCATGACCTGAGCCGAAGTTGGCCGCCCAACCCACTGAGCCACCCAGGCGCCCCTAAAATTTTTTCTTAATAAAACAATCAAAAAGTGGCTGTGTCACAATGGTCAAGTAGTAGGCAATTTCTATATTCTGCAAGTTAAAAACTTGAACCTGAATGCAGATAGAAGAAATCCCCAAGAAAATAAAGAACATGTTTGTTGGGAATCAGCATGGGATACTTTCATAACCTCTCTATGAAATAAATGAAATAATGTTCTCACAGATTTCCTCAGGTCAGACTCCTGGACCTCCTTCCTCCATTTCCGCCTTTAAAAAGATATTCTGTAGTTACCTCTGGCTAGTGAGGGATACTTGTTTGTTTAGCTCACAATATTTATGGACCCCCATGAGTCTTAAAATCACCACCATATAAAAATTGTCTTTCTACTCTATACTAAATTTGAGTTTCAAAGAGAAATTTTCACCGATGTCTGTGGAATCTTTTGGTTTTTACTGCGACCAAATGCATTTTACATTGTGGACCAACACTCACCTACAATATAGGTACCAACATTACACAAACAGTTTAGTGTGTTCTAATTTATGTCTCTGTAGAAGAAAATGCTGGCTACAGACGATCCTACTGACTTCATGACTGCTGGTAGGCTTGCTAGCTGATTTAGTGGCTCAGAATCATTGAGTGATCTGATTCATTGAGCAGGACCCCAGGAATGTGAACACAACGTGCTTACATGTGTGTCTTCCTGCATTTCCTGTTCCTAGAGAGTGGGCCTGACATAGCTACTCTCTCCTTGGATGGTTTTCCCAGTGCTGTCATGAACGGACCTTTGAAAAAATTGGTAATTTTGAAAGAGAACGTTATCATTGATGATGCTTCCTCAGATACTTCAATTTTCAAGTTATTTGAAAAATTACAAAGAACTGCATGTTAAGAATTTGTTACCACTCAGAAATTGACCTTTTGCTTTCCTACAGAAAAAGAAAATTGCTAAGTCCATTAGCAGTAGATAAAAAGAACATGGGACATTCTTGGTTAAACTTTATTAGTTTAGAAATGACAATTTCTGAGGTGCCTGGGTGACTCAGTCAGTTGAGCATCCAACTCTTGATTTCAGCTTGGGTCATGGTCCCGGGGTCATGGGATCGAGCCCTGTGTTGGGCTCCAAGCTAAACGTGGAGCCTGCTTACAATTCTCTCTCTTCCCACCTCTGCCCCTCTTCTGGGCTTCTAAACTCTCTCTCTCTTCACCTCTCTCTCATTCTCTCAAACAATAATGAAATGCCATTTTCCATAATGACCTATTAATGACCTATTAATTACCAATGAAATTTATCTTTCATAAAGAGTATTTGGAAAAATAAAATTCTCAGTTGGTTATCACTGCAAATCACCGTTTCCAAATACCAAACTTGTGTTTTTAAGGTGAGGACTTTTACTTTCACAGGTAATCAATGATTTGATTTGATTGGCCAAAAAGATAGTTGTGAAGGAATTCTAAACAGTGAAGGTTTCGACTGAGAGCAACTTTTTTGGAAAAATTCTAGGATCTTTTGATGTGGCTACTTGATGTCCAGTGCCAAAGAAAACATTTATATTTTGATCATTAATTAATTAATAATAACCTGATTGTCAATCTCATCTACAACTCTGCACATCCAAGCTGGCCACTGACATGCTTCTTGTAGTTCATACCTTTGGGACAAATTAGTGTTCAATGGGAGCAGAGCCGTGACCAGAAGAGCAGAGTGGATGAAGAAGTAGGACTGAATTGCTCCTTAGGGAAGTAGATGGGGAGCCGTGTCTTAAAGGATGAATATGTGTCCCTAGATGGACACAGAGAAGGAGGGAATTACAAGCATAGAGAATGATATGTGCAAAGGCAGGAAGTATGAAAGTTCAGTGAACATAAAGATCATCCAGAACAGTGTGCAAAGGGGTGAGAGGGATGTGTACCCTGAGAAGTCAAGCACAGGCCCTTGGTTGGACAAGGAAATTGTTGAAGACTCTTTAAGTGGGAGATGATCTCATTGCATTTTTGAAGCTTCTGCTGACAAAAACTATGGATGGATGGATGAAGACATTGTTTCTAATATTTGCCTGAATTTATGAATCACCTAAGGCACTTGTATATATAACATACATACTTTGTATGGGTATATGGTTTCTTAGTCCTCTTCTCTGGGACTGTGTGTATGGAGTATGTGGCATCCATTCCCACAAATGTGTCATGAGCATCCGTTGTGTTCCATTGTTCTAGACTGCACTAGTTGTGGGATTATGGCAGTGAACATGGCAAATTTGGTTTAGAGGCTCATCAGTCTCACATGCTCATGGGAGGGAGACAGATTTAACAAGCAAACACCTAAATAAAGAAGATAATTTCTGGAAATGCCAAGTGCAAAGAACAAAATTAAGTATGGTGTAAGTTCCATAAGGGAAGGAGTCTCATTTGACTCAAACTTGTGTCTCACCCAAATGTCTAGCACAGTGTCTTACAAATAATGTTATCCACAGTGAATGTTTACTGTGTGCCCAACATCATGAATGCACAATAAATGTCATGCATTCTCTCTTTAGAACCACTGTATAGGGCAGGGGTTGTAAACTAGGGTCAATTTTGTCCTTAGGGGACATTTGGCAATGTCTGGCTGGAGATGTTTTAGTTGTTACAAAATGGTAGGATGTCATTGAGGGCTACTAGCATCTGGTGCATACAGGTCAAAGACGCTGCCAAACATCCTACAATGCACAGACTCTCCCCCACAGCAAAGAATGATCTGGCCCCAAATGTCTGTATTGTTGAGGTTGAGAATCTCTGCTGTGAAGGATGATATTGTTGCCCCCATTTTATGAAAGCACAAAAGAAGATTGAGGTGACATAAGTGATCCCTGGATGTGGCAGAGCAAGGCTTTTAACCCAGAGACCCTGACTCCAGACCGTGCCTAACCCTTATGATTGCAGACTATGTGAGATACAGGAATGCAGAAACGTGAATGGCCGTCTGACAGCTAAGGTAGGGCCTTCAAATTCTTTTGGTTTGAAAAATGAGAAACATTTATGAAGATGAGTGCCAGGTAAGATGGGCTCACTTTGGGGACCTTCGTTTAATCAGGAACTTGAAATTTGTTGTTTCCTTGCACTTGTCATGATATCCCATTGTTAGCACCTGCCAGCCTGCCATCCTAAACTGTCCCTGCTATTTTAGAGATGCACCACAACAGGTGTGCCAAATACTGGGCCATTAGCGAGCAGTAATTCACCGGCATGAATATTTATCATCTCGTAACAAGACAACAAAAGCTGTGTCTACTTTTTAGAACAATGTGCAACAACGTCCTCAAAACCAAATTGTTTGAGTTTTTCATTTATGCAAAGGAAGAAGAGCTCCTCTGTAATTTTCCATTAGATGGTTTTTATTTTCTCAGCCTTCTTCACATCAAAACACAGCCCTGGCCAGCGTTTGATTTTATTGAGCTGTTGGATCACCCAATAGTTTATAGAGCTCAAGGCTCCAGTGATGAAAATATCCATTCTTATGTTGTTCTGGAAACCAGTCGCTTCTCCATGGGGAAATGTCCAGACTGATGGAGAGGGAACTTTTTTCTTCTCATTCGTAATTTCCTTCCTTCCTCTCCTTCCTCCCTTCTTACTTACTTTGTTCCTTCTTTTTTTCCCCCCAAGAGAACTGTACTACAAATGAGCAAATGAGAAAATTTAGAAATATTAAAGGGTTGTGGAAAGCATCTTATGAAGGAATGATTGCACATGTGATGTGCTAAGAACCCCAAACTAAAACCCATGTGCTTTTAAAGGAAAATCTAAGAGAGAGAAGCATGGTATGTTTGAAACCCTCAGCATTCCTGACTGACTTGCTCTTCCTGCAGTATTTTAATGACCAGCGATGAGATGACTCATGATGAGATAACTTACAATATACACTTATGAAATGCACACGTGGCAATGCTGGGAATAAGTGATTTGAAGACCAAATTAGTCTTTCCAGTCTTCTAAGTATTGCCCTAAGAAAGTACTGATGGGTTCCCAATAAGTGTGTTTTCCATTTGTCTTCAGCTATCATTACTAACCAAGACATGCTCTTCTGTGCATATTGTGTGATGATCATGTGTATGATGGTCCTTCCCCTTAAATTTCTGCAAAGCATTTTCCTTCTGACTCCAAAGTAATTGTGGGGTTTTCTCCCTTTTTTGCCTCTCTATAGACTCTATAGTTGGCCAAATAAGAGTTTCATTTGGCCAAACACATATCTGTTTATTTGTTCAATAAAGGGAACAGATTTTAGCCTGTTCCTTTGCTACTTTCTTTAGTTTGATGATACACACATACAAACTGAAACTTCTTGTAAGACAAGATGTGTGTTTTCCTGTTTAGGAAGTTTGATAAGTAATACCTAATCCATAGGAGGTGTTCAAAACATATTTGCCAAATGAATGAATGAATGAATGATCAAGGTTAAATAAGGACTACAGGCCAAGACTTAAAACAAATTACACTGGGCACAAAGGGCTTCCTTTGGTTAATTACTCCCCTTATTACTGGGTAGTAATGGTAACTAACACTTGTTGAGGACTTTGCACTGTTAGGCATTATGTCATTTAACCTCATGAGAGAACCACTTTTATTTTCTCCATTTTACAGATGGATAATGGAGGCTCAGAGAGACTTCATGCCCAAGTATAGCTAGTGAGTGCCTGAGTCTGGATATAAACCCAGGTGGTCTATCTTCTAGCCACTTTACTAAACTTTTCTCATTACAGTAACAAAGAATGGTATCTCTCAAGGAGACTTCCAGAAACTAAGGAACCATATTAGGAGCTGCTCTTTAGGGGAAGGTGTCTCCTAATCTGGGGGCAATAAAGTACGGTGAAAAATGGTAGCTCATTATGATGTTATCCAAGAGGGAATTGGAATTCACATCATCTGTAGTTTTGGACAGCTGGTTGTCTTTCTGAAACCTTGATAAGCTTTCCATTGTTGGGGTTTTGTCCAGTTTTTCAATATTACTTGCAAATCTGAAAGGATCCATATGTGGAAAAGAAAAATTACATTGCAATTGCAGGGACCAGTAGAAAAGTAATTTTGGAGAAAGATTATGGGCCTAGACCCTTCTTCTCCCAGAACCAGAGATCCTTGGCAGACCTTTCTCCGTGGTTTCTCCCCAATCTGGGCAGTGTTCCACCCATCTCCAGGGTTGTCTTTGCAGTGATCAACTCATTTCCCTTCAGCCCAAGGTGATTAAAACAACAAAACCTAAACTTTTGTCTAAACCTTCAATTTTCTAAACTTTAACACAATCTTTGACTTCTTTTGCAAGACACAACTTAAATGTTCCTTCCTTTTTGAAGCACTCCATTATTTCCTTATACTTTCTAAGTATACACTTTATTATTAGAAGCAAATATTTGTTATTCTTTGCTTCCTTGTGTAAGAATTACCTACTGACATGTTAGTTCCCCTCTGTGTGAGCTCCTTAGAGCCTGGGACTTGGGTATGTCAGTTGCTTGCCTCTTCGTCACCTCCCTGTCCCTCTACATTGTGGCCACTCCATAAATATTAAAAGGATAGAGGGACAAGGAAAGAGCTAGGGAAGAAATGAAGAAGAAAAAGAAGTAAAAGTTAAGTCCAGGTACATTTCTACCAAATTTCTGGAACCAAATTCGTGAACAAGGGAGCCACTGGAGAATATGAAGCTCATGTGGGCCCCATGCCAATATCATTTCAGAAAACATTCAGATTGATGCTTTCCTGCATGCTTTGGGAGCAGACAGTGCACCTGTGCATCTGGGCTAGCTACAGGTACCACATCCTTCTCATTCTTCATAGATGACACAACACTTCTCAGCCATGTACTATATTTTGCACGCAGGGCACACACACCAAATTTTGCCTTGTTGAGCCTTTTAAACTCTTATTATCTCAGATTATGAAGACAAGCTGTGCAGGGTATAGGCATGCTCTCAAACTGAGTTAATTGAAGGCAGAGGTCAGTTCAGTTTTCCTGGACCATCCATCAGTAAAAAGTTTGCTTGTTTAATGCACAGAATAAAAGAGTCAAAGTAAAGATGCAGGTTTCTCCTGAACCCTCCCATTTGGGGCTGTCAGGTAGATGTTAGATTTCACTGAGCTGTTAAAAATCTTAATGGATCCCACTGAGCTGTTTCAGGTTGTTTGTGACAATCACTTAATTTCCTTGTTTTGCAGCTAACAATGATTTTAATCTTCATTTCAAATTAATCACCTAAAGCCTCACTGTCCTTTTCTCCCATTGGCATGGCTGCTTTAACTATGTGTCATCAATGAACAGGAGGATTTATTCCCTTTCTCTTCAGCAGTCTAACAAAAACGTATCTTCAGCAAAATTATATATACAGTAATTTCTTATATATGTTAGAAATGCCTAGTAGCCAAGATTGGAAACACAGCAAGTTTGTAATAGTGATTTCCTCTGGGTGATTTGATTATGGAGGGGGGGGGAGATTTTTTTTCCCTCCTTCTTTATACATTTTTAAGCTTTCAACATTTTCTATGATAAGCATGTATTATTTTCACAAAAAGAACAGATAAATTAAAGAGTTAGTGTTTTTAAATCAAGGATTAACAAAGGAAATGCAGTCTTTGAGGAGATGTAAAGCTGGAAAATTTTCAACATTACAGAGGGGTGAAGAAAATCTCCATCAAGATAAAAGAGTGGGGTTGGAAAATTAGCTTGCAACGTGAAGAATGGTCCTTATTATAGATAATGCTACCGACAGCCAGGTTGATCACAGTTCTCAGTTTTAGTGCATTGGAGTTTGCTCATAGGCAAGTCCCCACCTTGTACCACTGATTATTTCCTTGCTGTTCACTTGCACCATTGACAGCCTTTGAACCAGTCATGCTGCAGAGGCCAGAGAAATGAATCTCAGAGAGAGACAATTGGAGAGACAAAGATGGGGGTGATGAACAAGATGTATTTCGCACTCTCTGATTGCTTTATGTGTGTGATGAACCTCACAGAGTGCAAGGAGTAAATAGTGTTGTCATTTTAAAAGGCTAGACCTGCCTTCAAGGGCACTTTAAGCCTGAAGGCTAGAGGTTGGAAGGAGTCTTTCTTCTGAGGGTGCCTCGTTGTAGTAGGAATGTCTTCTGTCTTTGTATTTTGATTGTACTTTTCCTTAATGGCTAATTGCTCAGCAATAGAAAACATAATTTATCCTCCAATTTGTAAGTCAGTCAAATGAAGGTTGGGTGTCAGCAAACTTGGAGATAAATGAAACTGGGATAAACATGAGAAGCCCAGCGGCATGTTGATGCAATGGTAGGAATCACGGGCAACCCGGCAGTGGCAGCGTTGGTTCTGGGTGTATCCTCTCCTTTGGGAGGGGTGGGGGCAGGCCAAGTGTCTGCTCCTTCATTACTCACTATTCCCTATGGGAACAGGTGCCTGGAGTCCTTTGTGGACTGTCGTAGAAATAAAAGTGTGACGGACTGCGGTAAAAGAAAGAGTGTATTATGTGAATACACAAATATTTGTGTGTCTGAGGATGACATGGTTTTATTCAAAGAAGTTCTACTTTTAAGGAGGTGATGAATTTTGAATCAGTTTTGTTGTCAGGGGAATCCTTCTTAGAAGGAAGGAAATGTACTTTTTAACTAGATTTTCAGCAAACTTTGACACATTCATTGCGGTCATGACTGTGGAGGTGGCTCAAATATATTTTGCATAATGTGGAAATAATACTGCATTCTGTTAGCTACCACCTTCCAGCGCCACCATGAACGCCACTGGTACAGAAGGAAACACGGGTGCTGCAGATAACAAAAAGTCAAATGGGGTATACTTACCAACACACTAATCATCGCAGAGAGACTTCTCTGTGTATCTAGTCACTGTGTAGGTTTATCTTGGCCTTGGTTAACCTCTATGCCACAGTTGTACTCTATAAACCAAGTTGGATCCTGGCACGTTATTAACCTATATCTCCCCCATCACAAACCCCATTTGTATTCTGGCACCCCTCTTCCATGCCCCTGGTATTGACGACCTAGGCCTCTCTTTTTGTCTCACTTTTTCTTCTCCAAGGTCATTGCCATTCCCTTCCCTTCTGTTTCTCCCCTAAACACCCAATTTTCTCTGATAATAACCTCAATATTTGTCATGTATATCTGACCAACATTCTACCTTCTGACAGCTGCAAAGAAGCTTTTCAAAAATCTGGTAATAAATCAGTATCCCTGTAAGAGGTAAGCCTTCTTGCCACAGGTGGGAGGAAGGTAAAGTCCTGGAAGGAGATGCAGCAAACAGACAGCAACGTGCAGGGAGGTGGGCTGAAGGAGGCTGGCCTATCCAGAAAGCCAGCCGTGGAGGAAAAGATCAATGAAGGCACAGCACAGTACTGGTTGTAGGAAAGCCACGGGGTTTAAAGGGAAATCAGATAGGAGGCCAAATAAGGAGCCACGATAAGGGATCCACACTTACTGTTAGTAACACAAAGAGAGTCAAGAACACAAAAGACTGGGAAGCAGGCATGCGTTTGGGCAAGGCACCTTTGTAAGAAGTGCTGAGAAATCACAGTAAGGAGACAGTGTAAGCTCTCCCACACCTTGGTGGGCATCGTGCTGGAGTAGTGGGTTTGAAAGTCAAATACCAAAAGATATCGAGACCTTGTATCTCATTCTACCAGTGTTTGCAATATTCCAGTTGTTCTCAGCAGGGGGCAGTCACACCCCCAGGGGGGCATGCAGCAAAGGACAGATGTGACAGTTGTCACAACTAAGGAAGGAATGCAACTGGCATCTAACAGGTAGAGGGCAAGGGTGCTGCCGAACATCCCACCATGAATAGGACAGCCCCTATCACAAAGTATTTCCATCTCCAAATGTCAGCACTGTCCAGGTTGAGAAACTCTAGTATATATTAAGAAGTGTGTGTGTGTGTGTGTGTGTGTGTGTGTGTGTGTGTGTGTTCATGGGAGAAGGGGGTTATGACTTCGTACAAAGGTTTGTCCACAGCAATGTTCATTGCAGCATTGTTTATGTTAGTAAGAAATTAAACAACCTACATGTTCCACAATAGGGATTTGGAAAAAACACATTACACTTTCTTTTCTTATTTGACAAAATGACCTTGCAGCCATTTTAAGTGATGCCTAGGACAGTGTTTAATGGGATGGAAAAATGTCCCTGGGATACTATTAAATGGAATTAAACAGGTAAAACAACATTATTTACCAATTTGTATTTAAACCAAAATAAAACTATTTCTAGATATTATGTTTATTTGCATCTAAGTCAAAATTCAAAGTAGAATACAAAAAATAAGCAGCCTACCATATTAGGTATTATCCCTTGGGTGTTGAAATTAAAAATGAGTCTCATAGGTTTCCTCTGTGTTATTAAATACCTTCTAAATCCTCCACAGTGAACATATGTAACTTTTATGGTGAAGGTAAAATGACGCATTTATCTGAAAAAAAAAATACTGTTTTTTAAAACATGAAGTTGACATTTGAGAAGGTAGCTGAGCCAGGTGTTTTTTCCTAGGGTCTCCTTTTAGGTTGGTGAGGTGGACAAGAAAGTATTTCCGAATGCCAGAGAGGGAGGCAGGTGGGGTCAAGGAAGAGGTAGCATTTGGCTCTCATTTTAAGCATTAGTGCCTGAGCTGGAAGAGGAATACTCTAAAATCATCATTTCCTCATTTAAATACTCTTGATCAAATTAACACCCTCTCCTGAATGTTCCAATTACATTGAGAATCGGGTGTAGCTTTAAATTTGCTTTTCATCCCACTCTCTGTTCTCACACCCTCTCCTGGGGTGGCTCTGGCTGGCTTGGGTTTAGGCAGTGTGGTGTGTGTTGTGTGCTGTGGGGGTTGCCCGGAGTTAGGCTGGCACACAGCTTCGTGCCCCTACAAAGAAATAACAAGTTCATATCTGTCGCATGGGGTTCTTCTGTTGTTAGGAAAATCCTTCTGTTTTAAAAACAGCTTGATTCATTCCTGTAGCCATTTCTGTTGAGTGGGTTTGTTTTGTCTTGTTCATTCTTTCTGGTGCCTACAGATCTAATGTTGTGTATACACACACACATATATACGTATATATGTCTATGTAGACACACGTAGATACATACATATATATAAGAGAGAGACACAAAGAGAGATATTGGAATGATTTCTTCCATTTTAGAAAGGGATTCAGAGTCTCTTTCCCTCTTTGGGGAGAAAGTAGATAATCACCTTAACACTTTTTTGTTTTGAGACAAAACTTGCATATCATAAAATTAACCATTTTAAAGTGCACAATTCAGTGGCATTTAATACCATCACATTCCCCCAAGGAAGCTTAGTGCCCACCCAGAAGTCACTCCCCAGCTCCCTAACTTCAGCCCCTGGCAATCACTAGGTGTACTTCCGTAGTTCATTTTGCTGCCATTTGGAAACTTGCTGGCATTTTTAGTTTTACTTTAGTTTGCATTGTAGCTAGTTGTTCTCTTCATGAGCTGGGCATGATGGGCACGCAAGGAGAGGGAAGGTTGGAGAGGGAAAGAGGAAGAGAAGGGTGGAAGGAGAGAGGAGGAGGAGGAGGGGAGTTTAGGAGTTAGAGAAAGCCAAGGTGGGTTTTGAAGGAAAATCCAACCGCCACACACACCCCAGAAAGGCAGAAACACTCGCGTATACCCATTGAGAACTTGAATCAGTTTGAAGGATCCGCTCTGAAATTCCAGGTGTGCCCTATCATCTCCGAGGAGGGTCCACAGAGGAAAAGTTAGGCCTGTCTCCACCACTGGGAAGACTCCAGCCTGGATTCCAGGGTCAGGTAGTAACGGGCTCTATCTCTCGGGGTGCCTAGGCTTCCTGAGTGTTTGGGGGTCCTGTTGTGATCTCCACAGCCTTCCACTGACATCCTGACACCAAGTCCCCATTATTATTTTGGCTTTTCAATTTTTTTTCTCCCTTCATAATTGGGTTTCTATGATTCCACTGCAGATGATGGGGTGAACTCCAGATAGCCGAGTTATTATAGATTAGCCCTGCTGATATTGCAGCTTGGGAAGAGTCGATATGCTATATAGAATGACACGGAAACCTGATAACAATGGGGAAAGAGACTTTTGTATAAATCTTCTTAAGTATAGTGTTTCCATATTAAATCTTACAAAGTGAATGTCTGGCTGCATTGATGAATGTGTCTTCACTGATGGAACATGCCTCAGCCCTCCTGGCAGGCTTCCTGAGGACCCCGGGTGATAAAGCCAACCAGAATATTTCTTCATTATGATCATCATCTTACATTTACATTATTCTCCTTGTCACCGAGAACTCCAGACTCCAGTCTATAGGAAACTTTGTTCCACACATAAGTTGAAATATGTTCAGTGGTACCAGGGATTAACTCTGAACCCTGAGCACAGCCTCATTTGGGTGATTTTACGCCATTCGAGTGTTGGTGAGGTTTGAGACAGGCTGACTCACGGAGTCAGCTGCTACGGAGAAGCATGGGGTGAAACGTAGACAGGGAGTTCATCAATTTGCCTTGAATGGTCTTCAGTTCTCCCTAACACCATAGTACAAATAATGGAAAATGTTCAGGAGGTGTGGAGCTGCTGAGTGAAGTCTTTTCTGCAAACAACCTTCTCACAAACAATGATTCAAGACCCTGACACCAAGTACTCTGAGTGCATGTCCTGGTCCACACTTTATCAGTTATGTTTCTTAGAGTAAATCACTCTCTGTGTGTCAGTTTTCTCATCTCTAAAATGGGAGCATTTCTGGTACTTTATAGGTTCGTTATGATGGTTTCAGGAGTTGATATATGCCAAGTGTTTAATACACACTTTAAAATAAATTTGCTAGAATTATTACAATCATCATTGTCGTTATTACTGTTACTGTTATCTGGCAGCTGCTCAGGTTTTGAAATGTACAGTGAGGATAATATTCACTCAGCTACATAAATAAAATGCACGTGTATGTACACACAGTTCCTTGATATAATCATTTTTATTTTAAATATTACGGGATGTTCTATTTTTAAGCCAGATTGACAATTGGAAGTCTGAATTAATTCAACACACAAATTAAGCTACAATTGCTCATCATACCAGAGATTTATTAGCTTTATCAAAATATCATGTAGGAAGCAGTTAAAGAATGTTCTTAGATCACAGTGCATTTGCAACATGACTTGGTTTATGGGGATGCCACAGACACCCCCTTGTCTAGGAGGCACACATTTAGTGAGGTGCACCTGCTCAGTGTAGCTCACCTGAAAGAGTAGAATGCATCTTCACTCCACTGTTGTTTGGCAAGCATGCTTATTGTTGGGGGTTATTAAGGAGCTTATTCAGTTTATTAGTTATGAAATGTCATAGTGGCCTCTGGATTGCCAATTGTGGTTGGTGGGCTGGATTTTAATTATCATCAAGCAGTTGCAAATGTCTGAAATATGTCTGTGGAGAGAGCTTTGGTGGAGGATGGGAGAGAAATTGATGAGGAAGGTGTAGAACTTTGGGATCAGCCTTCCACACAGCCCTGGGATTGAGCCTGGCTCCTGATGGCCTAGGGCTCCATGGGGGCCCCTACATGCCAGCCCCTTTCCTTACTGGATAATGTATTGTTGGGAAGTTATTTCTCATATTTACTCAATTATCTGCTTCTCTCTGTATAGATTCTGATAGGTTCTGTAAAGAGTTGTAAGTTCTAGTATTTTCTCAAGAGCAGGAGAAGCAATTCTTCATTAATTCATGTGCATGCATTCATATATTTGTTTATTGTTTAATAAGTATTATTTCAATGCCTACTGGTGCTAGTTAAGTTTCTCAGCACTGTGCTGGGTATTGAGGAATATGAAAAAGAGTGAGACTCAGTCTTTATGCTTTAGGAACTCCAAATCTATTTATCAGGAGAGATAGATGTGTACAAATCAGAACTTGTACCAAAGGAAGTATGGAGTAAGGCTGCCTGAGCAAAAGGGCTTGAGCATACTTTATGGAAAAGGTGATGCCTGAGGAGAGCTTTGCAGCCCAAAAAGGAACTTCTCCAGGCAAACAAGGTGGACTAACGGGGCAGAGGGAGGGAGGGAAGACATGGCAACAGAAAGAATGGCACATGCAAAGGAACAGAGGCAGAAAACAGCAGATGTTTTTGGGAGCTGCAGGTTCTGCTGACATGTGGAGGGTGAGGGCAGGTGCAAGAGGAAACCAGACAGGTAGAAGGAGGGTCACAAGCCAAGTGTGGACTTCACTTAGTAAGTGATACAGAAACATGGAGAATGTGTACACAATGTTGAGTTTGCATTGTTGAAAGGTCACCCTGGCTGCACGGTGGACGATGTGTCAGTCAGGTGGAAGGTGAAAGGCAGGTTGTTAAGCAGCTTAAGTGAGGAAAGAGAGGTATTTGAACCAGGTTGAAGGTGATGGGTTTTGTGGAGAGAAGCAGATGTTTTTGGATTATGTTAGGATGGAGAACGGAGGGTTCATGGGTATGGATACGGAACAGGGAATCAAGAATGACAGCTAGTTTTAGCATGGTAAGCCAGGTCTACAACAGGGCAACTGATGGAGGAAATACAGAAAGGCAGGCCTTCCAAGGCTTATGCAGAGTCATGGAGAGAGTGGCAGTGGTAATAGTTCAGGCCACTAGTGAATCCAGGAGATAGCATGTGGTGCTTTTCAGCAGCCAGACTGGGCATTTTACTAAACATTATGTGTGTGGTCAGGGGTTAGAGAAGTCTGCAGACAGGTGTCAGGGGCACCTCAGGTGTGTGCAGGGGATCTAAAGGGAGGCAAGTAGGAAGGTGAGGTCAGGGTAAATAGAGGCCTTAGATGCGTTGAGGACTTGGCAGGCATTGCAAGGACTTGGGCATGTAGTTTGGATGTAATGGGAAGCTGACCATCAGAGAGATCTGAGCCTCTGGTCTACCTTTTACCCATTTTCTCATCTGTAAAATGGGGTTAATACTAGTAACTTGTAGAGTTGTGAGAATTTCAGGAGAGTTTAGCAATTATTTATATTGTATTGTATTATATTATTTATATTATATTTATTATGTTATATTATATTATATTACATTACATATTATATTATATATTTACCACCTGTACTAAAATCTTCAGTGAGCACAGGATTTGCTGAGGAGTGACTTGATCTCACTTGTGTAATAAGATCCCTCTGGCTGTGGTTTTGAGAAGAGAGAAGAGGTCAAAGACAGAAATAAGGAACCCCATTGGGAGCCATTGCGCTGGTTCAGGTGAGAGAGGATGGCGTCTTGGGACCAAGGGGGACTGTGGATGCAGCTAAACATGCAGGCTTTGTATAGATACAGCTCATGGGATTGGCTGGCAGAATAGATGAGAAGTCAGAGAGAAAGACAGGAGTCAGGAATAAGAATTGGGAAGCTTTGCTTTTGTTTTGCCTTTAACATTATACGTTGTTAGAAGGACAACTGACGGATCTTTAAAAAATGAAGTCACTATTTCAGTTACTACCGCCAACAGACACTGCACAGTGGCCCCCATCTCCCTATTCTCCTGCCACTTTTCTCATGGGGCTCAGACCTGACTGGAAGGTGATGGGGCCCAGAGGCCAGTCTGTGAATGAGGGAGACCTGCCGGACTCAGGATTTCTCATCCCTCCTTTTCTGGTTTCCTATGGCTGCTATAACAAATGATCACAGACTCAGCATTTTAAAGCAGTAAGAATTTTGGATATCAAGAGCTAAAACTGAAGTGTGAACAGGCCTGTATTTCTTCTGGAGGTCCCAGGGGAGGATCCATTTTCTTACCTTTTCCAGCTTCTGGAGTCTCCCACACCCCTTGGCTTGTGGTTCCTTCTGTGTTCACGGCACATTCCCCAACCTCTGATTCCATTATCACATTTCCTTTTTCTCATATCTGACATCTTCTAAGCGCACCTGCGGTAACACCGTGCCTACCTAGATCATTCAGTTTGATCTCTCCGTCTCAAAATCCTTCATTTAATCACACCCACAAAGTTCTTTGTGCCATATAAGGTAACATATTTACCAGTTCTGGGGATTAGGATGTGGATATCTTCGGCGGGGGGGGGGGTGCATTATTCTGTCTCCCACATTTCCAATGGCCATTGCTTTCTTACTCAGTTGGGCTCCTTACCCATCTCTCTTTTTTCTGTGAGCATCAAGGCTCATTAGTATTCCTGCAAATGGGTCCAGCCCATAATTTTGTCTCACATGCCTGATTCTCCCTTAGCCTTAAGCTGAGAACTATGATTTGTGACCTGTACGTTAATTAACCCATGTAACTCTATTGGTTGATGTACATTGTGCATGTAGTTTAGTGCTTGCCACATAAGAAGCAACTACAAATATAGAATTCAGTCTATTCTTGCAATCTATAAATATAATTTTGAATCATGATTCTGTCACTTTGCTTGTGAGCTAACTCTTGGTCTGCACCATCTGCAAATTTGATAAACCACATCTCTCAGGTCCTCATTCCCATTGTTGATAAAAATGCTTACCCAGAGGCTCTGGCTTGGCTTTCCAATAGCTCATTGCCTGTGTGTTATATTTTTCAGAGGAAGTCTACACACATCATTGCAGTTAATTCTTCTCTTCCAATAATTTGTGGCTAATCATTTATCATTCAGCATTTGCTAAGTCTGCTATGTGCAAGGAAACCCGTGTCGATTAAATTATAAACTACAAACAGAAGACTTGCTTCCAGGTAGCTTAAGGATCCACTCAGAAGGTATGGACATTACACACATGGCTGCTCCATTTGTTACCAATCTGGGGCAAATGGGTGAATCAGTCATAAATCTAAGTCATGCCCACATTCCTTACCTTCTCTTTACAGTTGACTGAACACAATGCTATACTCAGTCTCAGCAATTCTCAGCCCATCAGTCTAGAACCTTAAATAAGCAGAAGAATTTGCTTACCGTCACTTTTTTTTAGTGAACCCATGTTACCTCCTAAGGATCACCCTTGCTCCTTCCGAGTGGTTTCAAGCTATCCATTAGCAATGTGCTGTAGAAGAGGCATCGGGCATCATGCTTAGCATTTCATGGTGGGTAGCATCCACCCTGTTTACAGTTACCCAGTTCCACGTGTTTTACCTTCTCTCCTGTTAACCTGAAATTGCTCGTAAATCACTGTATCTAATTCTGCAGTCTCCATGCTTGCAAGACTTTATGGTACATGGGACACAACTGGCGAGTCCAGATTATTAATTTCAATTAGATTAGGAGCTGTGCCTGTATGGCCAATGGTAGTCAAATAGTAGAGGGACTGATCTCAGATGTGCCATTTATCTAATTCCAATGTTACATAAGTTTATGATTTGTTTATGACACAGACCATGACTTCTCTTGCCACCAGTCTTCCCCCCCCCAACCCCGAACTTCCCATATATGATAATTTCCATTCTCCTTATTGTTGTTTGAGGTTATTCTCGTGGGGAGAACGTTCAAAAAGCCAATTAGAATGGTTAAATCCTTCCCTCTCTTTCCCCCTGCAAACTTGATTTTCAGTGTATTATAGACAAACTCTTTTCTTGACTCTTGGAAACACAAGTAGGAGAACATGAAAATATGGCAAATGCTTTAAAAAAGAAATAAGCACTTTCTCTTCTGGTTAGAAAGATAAATGTTGGTCAGTAAAGTTAAATAAATGTTATACCTGTTTTAAGAGAGGTATTGACTATGGGATGCAAGAGCTACCCTAATTAAAATTGGCTGTTGGAGTGGTAATGTAGTATCTTGAGTTGCTAGTGAAATTATTTTCCTTTTTTTCGTTACACCTTCTTTATATTGGACTATGTTATACTACCAATAGCAGCAAACCCCAAATACCTGGAAGATGCAGTGTACTGCCCTTCACTGGCATCTTGAAGAAAACAAATATTTAATTCCCTCCTACATGTTGCAGAATTGAGCTTCTTCTAAAATGCACTTCAGGGGTGCCTGGGTGGCTCAGCTGGTTAAATGTCCGACTTCGGCTCAGGTAATGATCTCACGGTTTGTGACTTCAAGCCCTGCATCAGGCTCTGTGCTTATAGCTCAGAGCCTGGAGCCTGCTTCAGATTCTGTGTGTGTGTGTGTGTGTGTGTGTGTCTCTCTCTCTCTCTCTCTCTCTCTCTCTCTCTCAAAAGTAAATAAACATATGGGGTGCCTGGGTGGCTCAGTCGGCTGAGCGGCTGAGCATCTGACTTTGGCTTAGATAATGGTCTCACAGCTGGTGAGTTCAAGCCTGGTGTTGGGCTCTGTGCTGCCAGCTCAGAGTCTGGAGCCTGCTTCAGATTCTGTGTCTCCCTCTCTCTCTGCCCCTCCCCCCTCACACTCTGACTCTCTCTCAAAAAGAAACATTAAAATTGTTTTTAAAAAACACTCTAAACAATTTTGCCAGTATCCTGCATGTTTTTCATCTACTTTTTTAAAACTAGGTTTTAAAAACCTAGTTTATTCACCAAATAGGTTCAAGTTTGAATATTGTTTTCTTTTAGGGAAACAATGGTCATCCCTTTACCTATTGCCGTAATTGCAATCAATTAATAATTTCTTTCTGTCATTACTTCTGTTAGACTGTAAGCTACTTGAGGAGAGAGTTGGTAACTCATATCCCCCAAGCCACATTGAGCAACTGCATTATAGTGGGAACTCAATGAATATTTGTTGAATGAACGAAAATAGACACAAAACAGTACATTCATTCTGAACAGTCAGGCTATGGGAAGAGTCACATTTGTGTAGGGAGTGTACAGAGGTCGTGGCATTTAAACAAACTGACAACGGAGGGGGGGGATTTATTACACATTTTCTCTCTAGTTGTGGGCATGATCCTGCTTTAGTCCCGCAAGCCCAGAAACAGAAATGTCTATTTTTGAGTTGCTATATATAGAGAGAAGAAACAGTCCCTCTGAATGTGGAGTTACTCAGTATTTTTGGCTCTTTGGCTATTTTCAAGGTTCTTCATCTGGACTTAAAAACCAAATTAATAGGCTATCGTTTCCTCTCATCTTTTACACAGACACTATTTTGGGAGCAGATACATCACCCCAGCCACATCAGTGAACAGACTGTTTTCACTCTTGTAACACGAATGGTCACCCAAAGCATCTTCTCTCTCATGCTCCAATAATTCACTACTGACCTGCATTGACTTTATTTACTTTTATTAATTTAAGCTAAGTGAATTTTATTTTCTATGAGTGTCTGTGTGAAACTAAGCACAGAAAACCTGTTTGTGCTTAACTCATTTTGTTTGCATCTTCCAAGCCCAAGTTGCTCTCTGGTTTTGGTTTTTGTTTATTTGTAAGTTGTGCTTGATCAGTGTCCTCAGCACCAAATTTGACAACTAGAAGTGCTTCATAACTCACTGATGCCATTTCAGCCCCATTTATTAGGATTGCCAGGAATTGTCCTTCTTTTGGAGCCACAGACCAGCCGTTTCTGTAGATGGTATGTGAGTGAGACTCTTCAGACAGGACAGGGAAGCTTCCAGCCTCCTGATCTGGACTCTTGAGTCCGGAAACTGTGACTGGGCCCAGTTCCTCTGCTGTTAACTCTGGGGGAGTGCCTGGGTTAAGAGAGCTTCTGTTTATACTGATGTCTCATCAAAAACCATGCCACTTATGAATTCCCATCAATGTCTTTGATAAACCCAAGTTGGAAGGAAATAAAAAAAAGACTCACAATCTACTAACTGCTAGTTATCTAATAGGTAGAATTTAATAAATGCCACACACTGTGCTAAATGCTTCACAGGCATTATCTTAGTTTGACCCTTAGACAAACCTGTTTGAGATATATGTTTGTTCCCCTTTTAAAGATGAGGAGTGTGAGGCTCATAAAGGGTGACTTTTACCTGTTCAAGCTGCTCAGCTAATAAGTGGTGAAATTTGGGATTCATACCCAGGCAATATGGTTTCCATGCCTTTCTCCACAGGCTACTGCTTCTCAGCTTCAGGAATATGGCCAGAATGCCATGTGAAGTTCTGTAAGTTAGTTCTTTAGACTATCCAGGTTTCATAGTAGCCTGGGATCCTTAGGAGTGAATTGCTTTCACTGTTTTTAATTAACCTTAGGACTTACCCAGTGTATCAAGTTTCTTACAGTCCCTTCTCCTGCTCTAACTTCTTAAAATCCTCTGAGTTGAGGCTGGTGTTATTTGGTCACATACGAGGAGGTCAAAATCAAGAAGTAGATGTTTAGGCATTCAGTAGAGATTTACTGAGCACTATACAAGAGCTTTAGCTTGGGTGTAAGCAACTCAATGACGACAGAGGCATGGATTGTACCATCAAGGACCCCAGGCATCATGTTACACTCCCCACTGTATCTGCAGTTCTTAGCACTGTGCATGGCTCTGGGTTGGTCATTTGTAAATATTTACTAAGTTTCGCAACTGATGATGTGGCCAGTGGATGACTATTGGTGAAGGGCATTTTTTCTTTCTTTCTTTTTTTAATTTTTAATTTTTTTTTTTTTTTTTTGCTGATTGTGACTTCAAATTCTGCACTCTTAGAACATTCTGAGCTTTTGTAGGTTTGAGAGGTATCCTGGAAACTGACCCCAGATGAAAATTAATCCTGCCCATTTTTATAGGAAAGCTGTGTTATAAAAACCCATGTGTTCAAGGGCAGCTAGGTCCTACCCGAGCCCGCCAATGCCTCTTGCAGTCTGAAGGCTGTGTTCTCATTGAGGTCAGCCACGTACTAGGAAGGAGGATGAGACTACAGGACGGTCAGGGCAGATAGCACATCCTTCAGTCTCCGATGAAAGATGCAAATGAAAACCGCCGTCATGAAGGTATAATCAAACACCATCCACCCACGTTAATGTAGATTGTCAGGACAGCCAACCTCTCCTTCCCTGGGAGTCTGACAGGCGTGATTAACATGCTGTGAGCTCGGCAGAAATCACTGTGGCTCTTACCTTGGGCTGTGCCTCTGCTTAGGCCCTGAAGAAATGTCCAGGCAAGTGATGGGATTGTGGAAGAATGAGAGCTATCCACTGCCTGCCTCCAGCCCCTGCCCTTTGCATATTTGGCTGGCCAGGTTATCCAACTTGTAATTTGGTGAGGGGGAGGTGTTGACTGGAGCTCAAGGCAATATACCCTCCCTGATTCTTTCACAAATTGTTTCCCCAAACCACTATTCTCCTGAGTGTGTCTCAGAACTACTTTCAGTTGCTAAGCAACCCACAAGCAGCTCCAGCCCACAATATTTCATAGACGTGTAGGCATGTTCTTTGGGGGTGCTTCCCCAGTCTCCCTTTCCCCCAGAGCTACCACTTCGCAAGCTCCTGCCTTCTGTTTTGCATACATGTCTGAATGGACCAAGGTGAACATCGTCTAATCCAAGTGCATCTCACATGTCGCCCAGACCACCAGGTCAATCTGATTCCCTCTCAAAAATTTCAATGGAGAGATAAGACCAATACTCAGAAAGTGTTGAACTAAAACATTGTGTAAACTTGGGACTCAGGTGGCCATGTTCAAATACATGCATGTTGATGAGCATGCAGAAGCATTTAGTCCACAGCATGAAGTAGGATATTGGAGAGGAGAGGAGGGAGAGGAGAATCCTGGGATGTGAGGGAATATGGAGAGTACATGTCTCATGTCTGCAGGAAAGTTGGGCTGACCTGTGTTTGAGGTTTGTCTGGAAGAATACGGGAGGTAAGGGGCTGGAGGGCATGTGCCAGGGAGTAGTTTATGCCTTGGCCTTTGGCATTTAGGCTGAGAAATTTGGAAAGAGGAGATACGTGAAATTAGTGGTAGGATCAAGGGTCTGGAGACATCAACAAGATTGGACAAGTGTGGTAATGAGCAGAATGAATGACCTAGAAAGATAGAAAGTAACACTCAGAACCTGAGATCCTTAGGTTTCAGAGGTGGTAAGAAGGTCACGGGTAGGTCCATTCAGTATGTGACTGAGGCAGAGTAGAGGATATTAATTAGAATTAATGATGGGAAAGACATGGGAGGCCAGAATGTTGGATGGTGACCAGTCGTGGTGGCTCAGAGGCACTAAGCCAACTGCTAATGTCACTGAGGGGGGATGACTGGGGTTGAGTGGGTGGCAGCCATGTCAGTGAGGGGGGATGACTGGGGTTGAGTGGATGATAGCCATAAGGTGGGATAGGTTTAATAAAGTCTGATGACATGTCTTGCGAGTGAGCCAGGATTCTGAAGGAAGAAGGGGAAGAGAGAGCGTAAGTGGGAAATAAATAGGACTCAGAAGTCCTGAGGGAGCTGGTTGTCTCCTGTGTATGCCGCTTCCTTACAGTCCTGTGCTGGACTCTCTCTCTCCAATTCTGTGCTTGTCAGCTTCATTTTCTTTCATTTCTGACTGCCTGTCTTACATAGCAAGAATGCAGCCCCAGTTTTACATTTCATAGCTTTGACCCCTGGAGAAAGATGGACTCAAAGCTCTGTCTCGCTCCAAGACTAGGGAAGGGAGTCTTGATACATACTCTTGATTCAGCCACTGGTGGGCAGGTGTGGATCATATATTACCAGTAGGGTGACTCTCTGTCAATAGGGTTAATTCCTAGAAAGATCCTATCTGCTGACAATTTCACATGTTTGCAGAACAACTTTCAAAAATTGGCCAAGCAATTCACAGGCTTGGTCTACAAGTTCTTTGGTTCCTTAAGGCTAATTATCTACCAGACTGCTCTCACAAACTGCCAAGTGATAGAAACAGTTAATGCTGTCCTACCGTGAAACATCTGGGTGGGAGAGCAGGGGACAGGGGTTGACTTTAGTGGTAGCCTCTCAGAAGTTTTCCTGTGTGGCACTTTAGTGCTTTAAGAGGTAGCATTTAAAGGAGAGTGATTGAATATTCATATTTATAGTTAGAAATGAATACTCTTCTGTTTTCCCCCTAGAAACCCTCTTAGTGAATCCTTTTTTTTTTTTTTTTGATATGCAGAAGTTATTGAAAAACGAGTCTCCTTTTGTCTTTGAAGTTCCCAACAATTCAAGCTTTGTTTCCATGATGTGTTTTCACATACCCACCCTGCTTCATTAGGTAGACATGGCTGGGAGGGCATTTTTTAACACAGGGGTTCTCAAACATTGGAATCCAATAAAAAGACACATTCCTGAGTCCCACCCTCAGAGCTTCTGATTCTGAAATGGGTTCCAAACATCAGTATTTGGAACAAGAGCCTGGCAATTCTGCAGGACAGGAAAATAGCGCTTTAACATTTCATTAGAAAGGAAACTGTCAACCAGTTTTCAGTCCCTGGATTTCCCCAGAATTTTGTCACGTGGTCTTCACATAGATATGGGCAAGCCGTTGTTGGTTCTTCTATCCACAGCAAGGAAAGTTGTATTCATGTTATGCCAAACCCTGTCCAACTCAGAAGAAGTGTGAAGGCCTCCTTTTCTTCCTTTCCTCCTGCAAAATCCCCCCATCCTACCTTCTCATCTCCCCACTTCTTTCTACTACAACAATGAGAGAAAAACTGAAATAAACAAAAATGTTCCTTCCTTTATGAAAAGGTTCCTTCTGCTGCTAATCTTTCCATCCTCCCCACCCCCATCCTAGTCAAGTATGCCTTGTTTAGGAGGTTTTGCATTGTTTTGCTTTTTCCTTGTGAAGCATTTATCCCCAGAAACTCTCTAGTGCACAAGGACCTTTCTGAAAATCTCTCAAGGATGTAAGCGGGAGCCTTAACAATGCTTGAAAATGCCCAGTGTGCTCAGTAACTTCTCTCCCACAGGTAAAGGACGTCCTCACAAGCTTGTAGATGAGAGCCTCTAAGATACACTTGTTACCAAGGACACAATTTTAATCAGTGATTTGTAAAGCTGAAGTGATAGGGGAAAATGTTCCTTCATTTATTAATTCATTCTCTAATTTGTGTCATCCGTCATCCATCCATCCAACAAACAATCCATCTACCTATCCAGTCATCCATCCATCCATCCATCTATCCATCCACCCATCCATCCATCTATCCATCCATCCATCCATCCAGTTAATGCTATTGAATGCCCATGTATCTGGCTAGAACCAAAAGTGATTATTTGAACAGTGTTGACACTTAAGAAACTCCTGGTGTAGTGGTAGAAACATATACGTAAACAGATTATGTATAATGTACTGGTCCTTGGTAGCAGAGATACTCACAAGGTATCATGTGAAGTGAAGAAGGTATTCTGCTCTCTCAGTCTCTCATCTTAGTGTGGACCACAATTAAACTCAAATGTGCGTTTCTTTCCTTGGTTTTTCACTTTCCCCAGGCACATTGTAAACTCCACAAAGCAAGGATGACATCTTCTTTATTCAACATGCTTCCCCCAGTACTAGACACAATGCATGGTGTGTTGCAGGCACTCAAGGGCTCAGAAAGCAATGTCCCAGGCAGAAGGCACAATAAGAGGAAAATGTCAAAGAGGAAAAAAGATAGGTCTGTGGTGCAGAGCAAATGAAGGATGTGAGGAGTGCCAGGGAAGGGACAAAAACTACCTTAATTTTATTAAAGGGTAAAATGCAGGGTTAGAGCCAGCAGAATACTAAAAAATGACAGTTCCCATATGATCTGATGAGCCGGGGCTTTGCCATTTGTGGGAATGGGGACTCGCATGAAGTTTTTTTTTAATTTATTTAAAAAAAATTTTAATGTTTATTTATTTCTGAGACAGAGACAGAGCGTGCTCGAGGGAGGGGCAGAGAGAGAGAGAGAGAGAGAGAGAGAGAGAGAGAGACAGAGAGAGAGACAGAGAGACAGAGAGTCCTAAGCAGGCTCCAGGCTCTGAGGTGTCAGCACAGAGCCCGATGCGGGGCTCAAACTCACAGACTGTGAGATCATGACCTGAGCTGAAGTCGGCCGCTCAACTGACTGAGCCACCCAGGTGCCCCTCACATGAAGCAGAAGAAAGGATAACTGGATTATCATTTTCCACCTGTTTCTCTGGAGGCTGAGGGGAAAATGGACCTGAGGGAGATTGAAGCCAGGGGAGAAGTCAGGAAGCCAAGGTACACACTTCAGGCTGATAAGATTCCAGTAGACATATGTGGGAGACATTCATGGCCAAGGCTGCTGAGAGTGAGGGGCAAGAAGAGTGGTTTGGAATGACCTGCAGAGTTCCACCTTCAGGTGATGGGGTGGCTGGAGGTGCATCAACAGAGAAAGTGAGAACAAGAAATATGAGCCATCAGAAATGATGAATTTGGTGTGGGATTTTCTGGGTAATCATTCAGGGGCTTATGGGATATCACACAGAGCTATCTGGTTAACCATTGTGTTTATTGTGTTTATACATCAGGGAAAAACTCTCTCTGGGCTGGGGCTGTAGCATTGACATCAACAGTCTGGATGTGATTTAACCCATTATCATAGTCAGTACCACATGAGAGTATGTGTAGACTGAGATGAACAAAGCATTCTGGTGGGGGCCAGGAAAGCCCAGAGCATTGGAAATATCCTGCCAGCCTATCAAATCAGCTTCTGAGCTCTTTGAAGGTAAGGCTCATTTGATTCATCATCCTTATTAGCGAATACAGCATCTTACCCATAGTAATGCTTAAAAAATATTTGTGGTTTCTGGACTATTTGTCAAAAGGTTAAAGATTCCCAGATGAATAATTTCAAAGAATCGGGGAATTTGGCTTAAACTGTATTGTTTTTATAAAATGATACATTTTAAAAACTAAAAAAAAAAAATTCTTATGGGAGAGGCACACTAGTAACCTAGGAGCATTTTGGAATACTTTCTTTACTTGGCAGCTATGTATTAATGCCTTCTCTGTTCCAGTGGTGAGTGAGGCACACTGTGGGAGTAGAGCTGGGAGGGAATGATGGCCAATTACTTAAGGTTAGGGAGACTTAGTTGGCCTGATATGTAAAAGAGGGATAAGAATGTCTGCTTTTTAGCATCACTTATTCTTGCTAGTTATGTTTACTGTACAAAGCTACTTATACTTACTATATATAATATCCTAACTATACTTAAAGTCTGGAATGTGGTAAGGGCTGAAGGAAAACTAAACAGACAGGCATCATGATGGAATCATGATTACTTTACCTGTGCTACTTTGAAACAGCACATGCTGGAAGAGAGTTTAATGAGAGCTAAAAGTGTCCCGATTTCCCAAACCATTGCCAAACTGGGAGGCACACAGCCCCTGCCTAGAATACTAATAAGTAAGGGTTTGTTTTTTTCCTGTGATTTTCTTTTTCCGGGAGTGAAAAATGTATTTTCACTCTTTGTCATTTTAATTAAATCAAGTCTAGGAAAACATAAAACGCGAATCACATTCCTTTTCAACAGGAAAACTTTGAAAACTGTGCACCAGATTGCAAACTGTTAAAATTCATTCATTAAAAGTTCATGGTCTATTGGACTTTTTTTCCTTCAAGCATTACATTATGTACATTTCCTATCTGTGTTTATGTGACAGATTGTCTAACAGATTTCTTGTACAGTAGAGTTATATAGTCTGCCAGAAAGGCCTGGTTTGGAACCTGTGGCAATCAGTGAAATGGATTTGGAAATGTCATCTTGCTATCTAGTGGATAATTTAGTAATAATGGCCTAACAGATCCCTCAAGACCAACAATTATATACCTGTTTGAAGTTAATTGGACTATGCAGAAATGGGAGTTATATGAATTATATGTTATAAAAATTTGGTAGGCGTTGAATGGACTGACAGCACATTCTGGAACCTAGTATTGACTTTCAATCATTTTAATGTGCAGGCAGCAGTCGCCAGAATCCTTGGCTGTGGTTGTCTATCAGGGAAAAAGCGCCCATTTTTTGGACCATGTGCTAATTCTGTGTGTAGCCCCTTGAATGTGCATGTGTATTGTACATCTCTACATGCATGGACAAATCACATATTTATTTACACCTAAAGTTTGCTAATACCGAGCGTGAAAATTAGAATTCATAATCCAGATTTCTAAACCAGCCTTTATGCTATACCAAATGACTCTTAAGAGTTATGGGAAGGCTTTTATTTTTAGCAGTCAGTAAATTAAACCTTTTATTCATCATTCTGAAAGATGACGGTGAAGAGAACATCCGTTCTTTTTAATTTCAGGAAGGAGAAAAGGCAGCCATCCGATCACAGAGGGAACCCAAGTGATAGGGCTCATTCAGGAGGATGGCTTTACACATTTTTGTCACCCTCCTGTGAGTTAATTGGTCATCTCTGCTACCATAACAAGATATTACCGACAATACTAGGTGTCCCCCACCCCAATCCCCTGCCCCAGTCCCTCTCCCAATTTAAGCACCGTCGTTGGAGGAGTATTGTATTCTGGTTGCAAAGTTATTTCCCTAACTCAATACACTTTCTCTGAATAATTTTTTTATAAGGTACATCTGATCAGGGTTTCTCAACCGTGGCACTTTTGACATCTTAGGCCTGATGATGTTGTTTGGGTGGATACATTCCTGTGCATTGGAAAATGTTGCACAGCTCCTGGATTTTCTAACCAGTAGCCCTCCCTTTACTTGTGAAAACCAGATGTCACCTGGCGGACAAAAATCACCCCCGTTGAGAGGCTTTGCTGTGTACTCACAGTGCTGTTATTTGGGCTATCATTAAAAAAAAATTAAGCATATATGCTCACATCGGATGCATTCTGCAGTGTGTGTGTGCATGTGTGCATGTGTGTGCCTTCAGCCTTTTCATCGTATTACCTGTTTCCCAAATGCAAAGTACATTTGTAGCCTCTATTTTTGTACTGGCTCTATGTAACATATTTAATTTTGAGTGCAGAGAAAGCAGCCATTTACAGTCATTTTAAATTTGATAAAGATTTAATGAGAGTGGAAAAAAAGACATACATTTCCATAAACTAATTTCAGCAGATGTGTGGATGGTTTTATATGAAACCACAATGAAAGAGAAGGTAGGGAGGCATTGTTAGGATAGAAAGATGTAAAGTCCTATATTTCTGTCATTGCAAGTATACTGTATGTTGTGCAGGCCTGGAATCAGAAGGGTAAAGCATCCTTACAACCCTGCATGAATGTCATAAGAGAGGAAAAAAAAGCTTTTGCAGAGGTAAAATGCAGCGTATAAAATACAATAGCTTCACTAGATGGTTGTACATTAAAGTCTCAGAATTAAATTATTCTGTCATCAAGCCATTCATAAAGAAACCATGTTCATTTGTCATGTCTGCCCCTATTGCCTTCTGTGGAGCGTTTGACACTTCAAAGGCCTGAAATGTAACAATTATTTTTTCAGGACTTGCAGTGGTTTTGTTTTGGGGTAGAACATTCCAGGTTGTGAGCTTCTTTGGAGGGCGGGCATATGGTTAGGTGTTGTTAAAGGCTCTAGGTAACATTTGTTTTCTGTTGACGGTGACTAAGAGCAGAGTGGTTTTATTTTCTTGTAAACAGCTTCCTCCTTTCCGTTAGCTGAATCAGAGGATTTATTCCCCCTTTGACTGCACACAGAGCCTTATGATGTGTGCTGGTCCATGGATGAGTAGCATGAAGAGGAAAAGTCCTCCCATCTTTCGGTGTCCAGCATTAACAGTGGGTTAAATTTCTAATACAGAATTCTAGTGTCGTTTAAGAGTGATTCTACATGATTTAAATTCAAGCATACAGGAAAGGAAGAGTACATGGGAACCCATACTTAATTAGCCACATAATGTGGTTCCTATCAGGTTCTTGCTAATGATGAAGGTGGCTTGGCCTCACTGCCCCCTGAATCAGAAAGAAGGTGAGTATGAGAAGCAGTATTTCAGAAGGATTTTGAGAAAGCTGTGTTTTCTATCCATTCCTCCAGCTATTGGAAAAGTGAGCGCTAAGGGTGCTAGGTCAGCAGAGATTTGGTGCGTGCATTGGATTGCATTAGTTCCTTCCTAGAACTCCTTTTATTAGATTGTAGTTTGGGGTAATACAAGGACCCCATGTCCAAGGATGTGGCAAGAAATAGAAATGTCCTCTGTGCCACTGTGAGGATGTGTCCTGGGTACTTACATTTCAAGTAACAGAAAGCACAGGGGCTAAAAATGCAAATGCCACCATGTTATCAGACTGCCCTGGGTCCAAACCCCAACTCTGCTTCTTAACTACAGCATTTCTCTTGACTCTGGTAAGCACATTTTCTCATCCATGATACGAGGGATATGTTAGTGAGTGCCTGCATCGTGTATTGTGAGGCTCTCCTTACACACAACGATGCAATCAGGTGTAGCCTGAGTTCTCAGGTGATAGTGGCTGTCATATTTGTTACACAGCAAAATTTCCTTCTGCTTCTTGTTTGAATAATTATGATAAAATTGAATCATTGGTTCATCTTCGTAATATAGGTATTGTGTAAATTAATGATAAGATTCCCCTCTGTGTTGATTAGTAGGAAAATCCAGACAAAACTTTTTTGGCTCTCACATAGTGAACAGAGAGGGTCTTGTGTGTTCATATTAATGGAATTCCTGGCATCACTATGTTTCCTGCCCCCACTTTCACTTCTTCCATTTTATCCCCTATTAACAAGATAAATACACCTATTTTATTTTGTTGTATTGTGTTTGTCAGGATGAGCCGATTTAATCCTTCCTGGACCCAAGGTGGCAGGGGAATGAGTAATAAATAGATCAGAAATAAATGTAACCCCTGAAATATTGATCTGGTCTTATTCTTTATATCCCTTAAACAACAGGGGCCACAAACTCAAATATCCAGGCAGAGAGTGTCAATGAGAAACATAGGCTTAGTTTAAGTCAGCAAGACTTGGTGGGAGCTGTTATAAGCAGACGGAGTATTTTCCGTCCTCCTCCCAGGATCCCCCACCCTGGAGAATCTCAACCACCCCATTCCTGCCCTTCTTTCCTCAAGCCCACCTCTTCAGATTCAACATGGTGCTCCTTCAACTAACACAGATACTTGCTAGTTTTGCTCAAACTGTGCATATTGTTATCTTTTTCTTTTCTTTCTTTTGTTTTGAAGCAAATGACTATGTATGGAGGGGCCTAAGAATAGATCTTACACAAAGCTTTCTGTGGATGTGAAATAATAATAATTAATGATTGTGGGGATTATCAACATTAGAAATAAAGGTAGCTGACAAATGGAGCATTAGGTGTGTTCTGATTAACTCTGTGGCATGCTTCTGATTTTTTTTTTTTTTACAGTTAGGTACTATTATCAGTGAGACTGTGGAGACACAAGGAGACAGTCTCACTCACCCTGGCCAAAGACCATTCGTTTATGTGTCTACCTCTTGGCATCTTGGTGTGCTGCCAAGCAGGGCACTGTACCTTCTGGCTGGTGTGACCACCTTCACGTGGAAGGATTTCCTGACCCTATAAACTAGATACTTCTTGGTCACCTTCCAAGATTCAGCTCACTGGTATCACCTGCCTTGGAAACCTTCCCTGTTCAGCCCACTGGGTTAGACACCTCCCCTCTGTCTCTCAGCCCACACAGCACCAAAGACAGGGCATGTGCAGATGGTGACAGAGCTGTGTCCCACAGGCCTCTGCCTGCCATCATTCCGTGCCTCCAGTGCCATCTTCTGTAGGCAACGGTGCTTGGAGAGCAGAGAAGAAAGACCCTCTGGGAAGCATCCCCCAGGGATCAAATGATGCCAGAAGCAAACCTTGGCTATAGGGGGTTAACAGTTTGGCCTCGGCAGGACGATTGTTTGAATGTGAATCCTACTGTTCTGTCTTGCTAGCTATGTGATCTTGGGCTAGTTATGAGCCTCTTTGTGTTTAGTTGCCACATCTGTGAAATGAGAAAAATAATTACATCCATCCCACAAGGTTACTGAGTGGATATGAGATGATGATTGTAGAGCTCTTAGCGCAGGGCTTGGCACATAGAAGGTGCTCATTAAATGGTACTTACTACTCTCCATGATTATTATAGCTTAGGTAGTAATGTTCAATATTGCTTAATGGGGAAACACCTCAGTTGATTAAATTGTTATTCATCTAAATCTTATTTCCTCCTATTTCATTCCACAGACATCTCTGGGGCACAAAATGGACAAAGCCCCTACCTGTCCAGAGAGTATAATCTCCACCCATGCTGACAAATATGGCTGCCATGAGCCTCAGGTGGCTATTTACATTTACACGTAAATGAATTTAAATGAAATTAAATTAAAAATTCAGTACCACATTTCAAGTGGTTACTAGTCACATGTGGCTAGAGGTGCTCCTATTGGACTATATAGATAGATAGGACATTTCCATCACTGAAGAAAGTTCTTTAGGGCAGTGCTGGTCTAGTGGAAAAGAGAGATAATAAAAACGTAAACAAGTGTCTGAATTATCTAAGAATGCTGAGAATATGCTTCTTGAAGCCATAATTTCACCTAAATGTTGCGTTATTCTGCCCTGGAGCTGTTAATACTGTCAATTTGGGAAAGTGTGTGTGTGTGTGTGTGTGTGTGTGTGTGTCTCAATAGTGAATAGGTCTTGCTTCTCTCTGTTCTTCTCTTGCTCTCCCTCTTTCCCTTTGTTGTTCCCCACTTGTCCCTTTGTCCCTTTTTTTCTGCTCTCTCACACTCTCCCTCCTTGTATACCATGTACTTTTCTAGGGGAATGAAGTTCTTATTCTTACAGATTCTTAAGTCTGTCAGAGACCCAGGGTCTTAAATCTAACTGCGGCATAATGCCAGGATAGGAGCAGGGAAAAGATGAAACATGGGAGGGAGGTATCATTCCTGCTTAGCGGTGATAGGAAAGGCTGCACAGACAAGGTTTACGCCCAGCCTTGACCTTCAGCAAGACTCTCAGCCTCCTGGTGAGTGACAGGCGAAATGTAAACAGGACCTATCTCTTAGAGGGCAGGAGTTCTATGAATGCAATTATTAATCACTGTGAAGCTGTTGTAAACTATTACCATAAAACAATGACACGCTCCTTTTATTCTCCTAGATCAATATTACTGAAAGGCCTTCCTGTTCCAGGCTTATTGGATAGACGGGCAACTCATATTGCCATAAATATATGATGACTTTTTCATCACGTGTTAACGGTCTTCAGCATTTCAGAAAGCACAAATATGTAGGTGGATGGTACCTGTGTTTGCTAATAGCTGTATTTGTTTTAATTTTATGATTGCCTTTATTCCATCTTTAGTTCTAAAAAGGCTTATGATAAAGGCACTGATTCAGTAAACCATGAGATTATTAAAACAACATAAATCATGTGAGCCTAACAATGGAAGTGGGGGAGAATAATGGTAAGAAAGAAGATGATGGAGGGTAAAAAGTTATACGAAGAAATCATAAGATTTCATTTACTTAAATTTATTAAGAATCTTAAGGCTTTGGGATTTTGATCGACGCCAAGGAGTAGGGAGGAAGATATAAATATGATTAAGACCAGGTTCTTACAAGTAGAGGAAATGGCTTAGAGGTAAAGGCTTGGAGGTAAAGGGAATTATGTATTCTTGGAACAGAAAGTGGATCATTGTGTGTGTATGTGTGTGTGTGTGCACACCTATTTGAGTTTATTGATGATGATGGGGGAAAGCCACAGTCAATGAACCTAGAGATAAGTAAGGACCAGATAACTTAGGGCTCTGTTAAGGCAAGTTAAGGAGTTTAGCTTTTACTCTAAGGACAATTGGGAACCATTGAAGTGGATCAAATTTTCCATTTAGAAAGATAACTCTCCCTGCAGTGTGGAGAATGGATTGCAGTGGAAGGAGACAGGAGAGGAACATCAGTTAGGGGCTGTTGCAGGTGAGAAATGAAGGAAGCTTTGGGTGAGAATAATGGCCATGGGAGTGAAGAGAACAGGGTGGATCTATGAGATATGAGGCGGGACAGTCAATGTACCTTGTGGATTAATTGTGGCTCTCACCTTTCATTTTGGAAGGTTCTACATGGGTGCAGGTAACATTTAATGAGACAGCAGAAGTAGGAGTAGGAGCAAATATTGTGCCTAAGGGAGAAGAAGGCAAATTAAGCTGTAGGTATGATATTTAAGATGTTAGGAAGGCACTTGGGTAAAGTCAGATGTTTGGTAGGCAGTTGACTGTATGAACCTGACACTCAAATGAGTGGGATTAGTGCCATATTTGGAAGATTTGGAGTATATATCGTTTTTAAGTCACTAGAATAGAAGGAGTTATCAAGGTAGAGTTTGGAGTGAGAAGTGAGGAGGACCCAAGATCTCTTTGGATCCCAACATTGACATCAAGAGGTTTCCCAGAGGAGAAAGAAGTCCAAGCACTCATTAAAAAGTGGGAGTATCAAGGAGAAAATGACACAGCCTGTCTTACGATACTGTAGGGTACCTTGGCGCCGTAAACCATGGCACTGAGTGATTAACTCAAGGGGAACTCATACTGAAAAAAAGATGAGAACCCAGGACTCATCTCTGGGGTCTTGCATTATTTTCAGGTGACCTTGAATTTCTGAAAGTACCCATGCCATTGTTTTGGTTTGAAATGGAGAGAAACGTGTCTTCAGTGATACACTGTGAATTACTGACTGCTTTTCCAGACATCTCAACTGTAACTTTAATCATCTGAGTGCTCGTTCTTATCACAGTTCCAGCAGTGCCCCAGGACTCATTAAATTGCTGGGGGTATTTGAAGGCATCCCAATTAAGGACCCATTTTATGTGCATAGTCGAAATCCTGGAAACTATTGTCTCATTTGAGACACAGGAGTAGGTGCTGATATCTGCTAGGATGAATGATAATGTGGACCCCAGTGATTTGCTGTCCTTCATCGTTTGATCTGCTTTAATGACCAGAGTGTAAGTCGCCAATTGTTGTGTGCAGATAGGTGTTACAAATGGAGTTGTAAATTCAGTTCCTTAAAAAAAAAGAGTGGGCATGATATTCTCCCCTGCAGTGCAGTTTATAGATGACCCTGGGGCCAAGTGAGATGAAGCCCAGAATGCCCTCTGAGGGATGGAGCGCATGGCCGTGCACATGAGCACACACAGACACAGGTTTAGGTTCTCAAAATTGATATAATTTCTTAGGGGCATGTTTGTAAATGAAGATATAGAAACTATTGACATCCATTGCTGGGGAAGTTTGAGCAAGGGAACTCAAAGTTTTATGCAATTGGATTTTTGTTAGAAATTGTGTATTTCATGTTTCTTAGTACAGAAAAACTATGTATTATTCTGAGTTCTGGAAAGTCATTTAGAACGTGGAGCTTTTAAGCTGGTTGACATTACTCAGTAACACAGAGGGAAACATTCATGGTAGTTAAGGATTTGGAATCTGCAGAACTATGTCCACAGCTTGACTTTCTTATTTATTATTGGCCTGACCTTGGAAAATATATACTTAATGCCTCTGAGACTCACTTTCTCCATCTTTAAAGCTTCGTTAATTAGTTAATTCATTCATTCATTCATTCATTCATTCATTCAGAGAGGGAAAGATAAAGTGTGCAGGGGAAGGGCAGAGAGAGAGGGGGAGAGAGAGAATCCCAACCAGGCTCCGTGTTGTCAGTGGATAGCCCAACGTGAAGCTCGAACTCACGTACAGTGAGATCATGACCTGAGCTAAAATCAAGAGTTGGACATTTAACTGACTGAGCCACCCAGGCTCTTTAAAATGAGGATGGTCGGGGCACCTGGGTGGCTCAGTCGGTTAAGCGTCCCCCTTCAGCTCAGGTCATGATCTCACGGTCCGTGAGTTCGAGCCCCGCGTCGGGCTCTGTGCTGACAGCTCAGAGCCTGGAGCCCATTTCAGATTCTGTGTCTCCCTCTCTCTCTGCCCCTCCCCTGTTCATACTCTGTCTCTCTCTGTCTCAAAAATAAATAAACGTTAAAAAATTTTTTTAAAAATAAATAAATAAAAATAAAATGAGGATGGTCATCCTACCAGATTCAGTGACTTATTAGAAGAATTAAGGGGGAAAAATGTATGAAAATCACATGACATGAGGGATGTAGTAGGTGTAGGACTTTTAACCCATGATTTTGGGTCGGGGTAGAGGAGGCACAATTCAGCCCATAACATAGGTTACCACAGTTTGTATGACCTTGTTCCCATCAGAGATCTTTGAGTCTGTTTTGAGGTTTGGTGTTTTTGTTTTGTTTTGTTTTTGCAAAATGAACAACATTTGGAAATGGAAATTGAAAAAATGAGATACCACTAACACCACTAGAATGGCCAAAATCCAGGACACTGACCACCCCAAATACTACCACGGATGTGGAGCAACAGGAAACTTTGCTGGTAGAAATACAAAATGGCACAGCTGCTTCAGAAGATAGTTTGGTGGTTTCTTACAACACTCCATACGATCCATCAATTGTTCCCCTTAGTATTTTCTGAAAAAAGTTAAACTTATGTGTACACAGAAACCTGCACGTGGATGTTGACAGCAGCTTTATTCATAATTGCCAAAACTTGGAAAGAGCCAAGATGTGCTTCAGTAGGTGAATGGATTAATAAACTGTGGTACATCCACACAATGGAATATTATTCAGCATGAAATGAAATGTGCTATCAAGTCAAAAAAAGACACACAAGAAACTTAAGAGCCTATTTGTAAGTGAAGGAAGCCAATCTGAAAAGACTGTATACTTTATGGTTGTGATTATATGACCTTCAGGAAAAGGCAAAACTGTGGAGACATTAGAAACATCAGTGGTTGCCAGGGATTAGAGGAGAGGGAGGGAGGAAGGGATGAATAGGTAGAGTACAGAGGATTTTTAGGGAAGTGAAATTAGTCTATGTGATACTATCATGATGGATATGTGTCATTATGCATTTGTCCAACTCCATAGAATGTACTACACCAAGACGGAGCACTCATGTAAATTAGGGACTTTGATGATAATGATTTGTCAGTATAGGTTCCTTGATTATTGCAAATGTTCCACTCTGGTGGGGATGTGGATAATGGGGGAAGGCTATACATATGTTAGCATATGGAGTATGTGTGAAATCTCTGTACCTCCTTTCAATTTTGCTATGAACCTAAAAGTGTGCTATAAAATAGTCTAAAAATAAAATAAAAACATCTCAATAAATAATCTACCCATAAGACTCATCTAGCTAGGGGAGAAATATTTTATTATAATTTGGAATTTTGGGTTTTTTTTTTCTTTTTCTCAAAGTATGGAATGACTGCTTCCACTGCGAATTTAATAACTTGATTCTGTTTTGACAACAGTATTTAACAGAAGATTATTTTTTCCAGTGGCAATCTGCAGATTAATCAGGTAATATTAGCTGAATCAAAGAGCTGGGAAGACTGTCCCATTCAAGCTCTCTTTGTGCTTCTGTAGGGGCAATACCATACCCCAGTGCAAGGGTGTATGCAATTATTTCAGCTTTGTGGTAATTATATGGATATTTTAGTTGTTTGGTGCATTTAATTATGCTTTGTTAAGCAGCCCGTATTAACTTTCACTGGGGCAAGCTCCGACTGGATTAATGCCAAGAGACTTGCACATTTAATGTTCCACACAAGGCATTTTCCTGGAGGCAGAGAACAAATGAAAATTGGGCAGAAGGGTTATAAGACCAACTACCTTTCCTCTCTGTTTTAATGTTTAAAAACATTTTTAATTGAAAGTTTCAGAGACAGTTTTATCCTTTTAAAAATCCTTTTTAAAAAATGAATACTTGGCTTTTGGAACCATTAATGCAACACAGAACTGTCTAAAGTAAAATTAATAGATAGCCCCCTCTCTACCTCTCTAATGCCACCCTGGAAGGATGGAATTTCCACTTACACATTGGTGTGTGTGTGTTTGTACTCTCTTCTGTGCTGATACAAAATACATGCTGATAATATGTCTTTTTTTTTTTAGTTTTTTAAAACTTGTATTTATTTTTGAGAGACAGAGAGAGATAGAGCACAACTAGGGGAGGAGCAGAGAGAGAGGGAGACACAGAATCCAAAGCAGGCTTCAGGCTCTGAGCTGTCAGCACAGAGCCTAATGTGGGGCTCAAACTCCCAAACTGCGAGATCATGACCCTAGACGAAGTCGGCCACTGAACCAACTGAGCCACCCAGTTGCCCCTAATGATGTGTCTTTTATTTTTTTTTTATTTTTTTATTAAAAAAAATTTTTTTTAACATTTATTTATTTTTGAGACAGAGAGAGACAGAGCATGAACGGGGGAGGGTCAGAGAGAGGGAGACACAGAATCTGAAACAGGTTCCTGGCTCTGAGCTATCAGCACAGAGCCCGACGCGGGGCTCGAACTCACGGAACGTGAGATCATGACCTGAGCCGAAGTCGGCCGCCCAACCAACTGAGCCACCCAGGCGCCCCAGTAATGTGTCTTTTAAAGATGGGCTCACACTCTACATTTTATTGAGTGACGTGCCTCTTTTCACATGGCATGGCCATTTTCCTTACATGTCAATGTTTGATTCCAAGGCCCTGGCTGGCTCAGTCAGAGGAGCTTGGGACTCTTGATCTTGGGGTCGTGAGTTCGAGCCCCACGTTGTGTGTAGGGATTACTTAAATAAGTAAATAAAGTTTAAAGAAGCCTTTTGAGGGGCGCCTGGGTGGCTCATTTGTTTGAGTGCCCAGATGGTGATTGCAGCTCAGGTCATGATCCTGAGGTCATGGGGTCAAGCCCTGTGTCAGGCTCCCCACTGAGTGTGGAGCATGGAGCCTGCTTGGGATTCTCTCTCTATCCCCCGCTCTTCCCATCTCATGTTCTCTCTCTCTCTTTCTCAGAATAAAATAAATCTTAAAAACAACAACTTTTGATTCTGATCCTTCGTAATAGCTGCATAGTGTTCCATAATATGGGCACAGCTATCTGTATTTGTTCAGCTATCCGTATTGATAGCTCTTAGATCATTTCTACTTGGGATTTGTTTGTTTTGTCTCCTCATAAAATAACCATTTGCAACAATAAACATTTTGTAAGTTCCGATACTTTTTCTTTCTATTGGATAGATTCCCAGAACTGAAATAATTAGTGAAAGTTATGCAAATTTTTAGTTTTAACAAATATTACTAGATTTTTACCCAAAAACATTGGAACGGTTTTCAATCTTCCCAACACTATAAACTAACTGGCCAACATCATATATTAGCAATCTTTTAAAAATTACTCAGTATAAGTGTAGCCTATACTATGTTGTTTTAATTTGCATTTTCCCAACTACCTGTGATGCATAATGTCTTTTCTATTGTATGAGTCACTGCTTTATAATCCATTTTGAGTTGGTTTATCTTTCTCTTGTTAATTTTTAGAAATTCTTTGTAGGCTATAGCTGTTTACCTTAGTTACACTTGCTATAAATACATGCTATCATTTGCCTTTTGACTCTATCTATAGTGTCTTTTTCCATGTAAAAATTTAATTTTTCAGTGATCACTTCTATTATGGAATTACGGAGCTATCCTTCCCCTATCCAACTTTTATAAAAATAGCCTCATATTTTCTTATAATAATTTGTACTTTTATGCTTTTTCTTTAGATTTTTCAAGTTACTTGAAATCACTTTTTTTTTTAAAGTAATCTCTACCCCCCAGTGTGAGGCTTGAATTCACGACCTTGAGATCAAGAGTTGCATGCTTTCCTGACTGAGCCAGCCAGGTGCTCTTGAATTTACTTTTTCAAAATGCAGTTTGAAATTTAGCATGCTTTGTTTCTCTTAAAAAGGTTATTCAGCTGACCCAACACCATTTATTCAGTATTTCACCATTTCCACTAACTTGTATGTATACCACCCCCCCCCCTCAACACACACATACACATTATCATTTCTGCCCTCTTTATGTTCCCTTCAACCACTTATTTCCTATTGTGTCTTGGAGTTTTGCTCATGAATGCCCTTCAGCCTTGACATGAAGCTGTCAAATGACCTAGGAAAGACCAGAATTCCTGACATTAAAGTGCTGGGCTGGTAACACTTAGGGTCAGAAACTTTTTGAATCGATGTACTCATGAGGTTTCTTTTGGGTATAAGTGTCAGAAACCCCACCCAAGTTGGTTTCAGCAAAAATGAAGAATACTAACCTTCACAACTGAAAACTCCAGGAATGGCTCTAAGTTTGCTAGGTCCAGAAGCTCAAACTATGTTACTAGGACTGAGTCTCATCTCCCAATCTCCAGACTCTGTTACCACCATGTTTAGGTTGACTCTGCCATTGTAAAATGGGAAGATGGTTACTCACTGCCATAGGTTTTATCTTATTCTCTGAACAGCCTCAATATAAAACCCTGAATCACATGCACATCACTAAAACAATCCCCACTGTCAGAGGAATGTGAGTTCCCCAGTAGCTAGTCTGTCTCACATGCCCTGCTTGAGCTCTGGGGTAGGGTCAACTCTACAGGAACCGTCCAAACTGGCGGCTTATCCTCCCTGGGAGAAGGAGAGCCTCTAAGAAAACATCAAATGTTGTTACTGGAAGGATGGGGTGGCCCCTTAATAATCCCATACTAGTGATGTTCAATACAGCTGATTCATTGTGACTCAAATTTCCGTATTACTTCTGCAAATTCATTCAGCACTTTAAATGAGTCATTGCTTCATGTTCTACTGTCCCTGCCACTGGCCTTTGATCAGATTTTGGCCCTTTGGGTGAAGGCCTCTCTTTCCGCCAGGTTGGAACGGTAGCTCTGATGGCTGCCTAAATGTTGGCTGTACCTAAATGTTTCTTTCCAGAGAAATACAAATTAAAATAATAATGTGGTAACGTTTTTACACCTTGAATTGGCAAAGGTTAACAAAATTGATAGTAACTGATTTTGGTGAGACTGTGAGATAACACAAATCCTCATATACTGATGGTGAAAGTGTAAACCGGTATAGCCTTTGAAAGCTGTATAAAAAGATACAGTTTTAAACAGCACTGCCTCTGTTATTAATTAGGCCTATAGCACAAACACTTTCAATTGGTTTATCTTTTGAAAATAGCCACACCAGTGCAGAAAAGCATACATGCGAAAGGTTTGAATCAATGTAGCATTTTTATAATATCAAAGTCATATCCAATTTAATGTATATTAGTAGTGGACTGATTACAGAATTGCTGACATTTAAAGAAAGGGCAATTATACATTTGAATACAAAAAAAAAAAAAATCTTTCAAGGTAAGGAAAATAGCTCCTCAAGGAAGATTTGGCCTGAAAATCATTGCCATAGTTAGTATTTTGCAAAGGTTTACCCTAGAGTGGGCAGGTCACCTCTTTCGTGCTTTGATTACACCTTCCATATGGATTACAGATCATATTCAAAACGTTAATTACTCAGCAACAGCATTAATCACTTCGCTGAATGCATTTCACCTTTTCTCCTTCCCACAATGTTTGTTTAAACCAAGTTGACTGGATAGCAGTGCATTAAAAAGAGGTAATAGTATTTGGCAGAAGGAGATCTGAGCTTCCAAGAGAAGGATTCTGGGGTCGGTTGTTAAGCCATCATTTATTACCTCTGTTACCCCCAGGCAAGGTGCTTACGAGCTTTGGAAAGTCCATATGCTCTTTTGCAAAATGGGCATAGTAATCAGTCTCTCAGATCTAGCCTGCTTATCAAGAACAGTATATAATAGTGAATGTTTGTAAAATGTTCTATAAACCCGAAAGCCCTGGCCACATTCGCCAGTGTTGCTCTCATGGAATTACCTTTTATGACTATGTTCAATCTCTGTCCTCTTATTTCCCACATGAGGAGGTTTTTTACCCAGGCAGAGTGGTTGTCTAACACTCTGTGTTTGCAGAACGAGGCAGAGCAGTTTACTTGGAAAAATAAAAAAATGGTAGAGTGAGTTTTGTTGTTGTTTACTTATTTGTTTTATTTGACAGGGAGATGAAAGGCACACTTTCTATACCTTGTGCCTCTAATGATACTCTTCTTCTTTTGACAGTGTAGATGAGCCAGAAAGAGTCAAGATAATGCAGTGCATTTGATTTCATTCTTTACTGGACATCTTTTATTTTCATTTCTGTCCTGAATGAGTCTGGCAGTTGAACTCAGTCCTTGGGTTCCTAGGACTCAGCTTCTAAAATCCACAAGGAAAGTAAATTGGTAGTATCCTCACCTGTGTTTTTAATGCACACTCAGACCAGAGCCTTCTCACTTAAGGAAATACATATGTCTTTAAGTGACATAGATTGGAACATGGCCTTGCTCATTTGTTTCCATGCTTTTGTGCTGAAAGGGCAGAGTACACAAGCTTGCAACAGAGACCATAGGGCTCACAAAACAGAAAATATTGATTCTCTGAGCCTTTATGGAAAAAGATGGTCATATCCTGATTTAGACTGAAGTTTGAGTTGATTCATTGTTACACCAACCAAAAACTTGAAAATTATTTATATTTGTGAGTATGTGTATAACCTTTAAACTTTCTGGCTAATCCTTACTAGAAAAAAAAAGGAATTAAAAAAATTCCAAAACCATCAGTGGTTATAATCTTCTTCAGTGCATCTTGACATAATTTTATTTTTCAAACATTTTAAACGCCTTCTCTTTCCCAAGGACGGTGTTAGGTACTTTCACATATGTTATTTAATCCCCTCAGCAACCATCTAAATTTGTTGGTATTAAACCCATTTTAGAGGTGAGGAAATGGGTGTTCTGGAGGATTTAAATAACTTGCCAAATTTCTTGGAACTTCACAAAGCCAGAATACAAACTTAGACATGTCTGAATTTGAGCTGATGGCTGCTGGGTGGAAGGTGATTGGACTTACCTTCTCTCCACTATCCTGGTGCCAAGTCTATGGGAGGAATCTCTGAGGGAAGGAAACCAAAGGATAAAGAACTAACCTGCAATGGACCCAGGAGGCTTACGTCAGAGTTTCATCTTTTTTATTGTCTTTCTAAGGTATTTTGAACTATGCTGGGCTCTTTTTTTGATGTATATTTATTTATTTAGAGAGAGAGAGAGGGAGCGAGAGAGAGGGAATGAGAATGAATCCCAAACAGGCTCCACGCTGTCAGTACAGACCCCAATGCGGGACCTGAACCCACAAACCATGAGATCACAACCTGAGCGAAGGTCAAGAGTTGGACACTTAACCCACTGAGCCACCCCAGACCCCCGAACTAGGCTAGGCTCTTTGACTTTGAATCATAGCATGCTGTTCAGTGTGGATGCTCATATTTAGGTTCTGGTGATATGAATGTAAAATAAGTGAAGAAAAATATAGAGTCCACTCAGATTGATTTCTAGACAGAGATGTACAGAAACCTGAATAGTCCTTATTTGGGGACCAGTGTTCCCACCCCACATTGACTTTAATATAATTAAATACAGTTGATCTAATCATTTATATCATTTATTTGTATGAATTGTATCTGATAACATAATGAGGTTTAATTCTATTTTAGTTATAATTATTTTAGTTATATTTAATATATGTGTGTATATATATAATAAACCACTTTATTGAGATAGGATTGACATACAAAAAGCTGTACATAATGTACACAGCTTGGTGAGTCTAGAGGTAAGTACATACCTATGAAATCACTGCAATTAAGGCCATAAACTTGTACATCACCACCAAATTTTCCTCCTTTTTTTATATATATTTTTTCTTTTGTGGTAAGAACACTCATAGATATACCCTCTGAACAAATTTTTAAGTATACAACACAATATTGTTAAGTACAGATCCTGTTGTATAGTGTATATCCAGAACTTATTCATGTAACTGAAACTTCATACCTTTTGACCAACATGTCCCCATTCTCTCCCCTGCCCTGCCACACCTCTGGAAACCACTACTCTGCTGTCTGATTCAATGAGGTTGACTATTTTAGACACCTCATAAAAGTGGGATCATGCAGTGTCTGTCCTTCTGTGTCTGGTTTATTTCACTTAGCATAATGTTCCAGTTTCATCACTTTCTTGCAAATGCAGGGTTTCTTACTTTTTCAGGTCTGAATACTATTCTGTTGTATGCGTGTACTACATTTTCTTCACTTATTCATCCACCATGGACGTTAGGTTGTTTCCATATCTTGGCTATTGTGAATAATGCTAAACATGGGAGTGCAGATATCTGTCTGAGATCTTAATGTCAGTTCCTTTGGATATACAACCTAAAAGTGGGATTGCTGGATCTAATGGAATACTATTCATAATTTTTTGAGGGACCTCCATACTATTTTCCATAGTGGGTGCGCTAGTTTATATTGCCACCAACAGTGTACAAGAGTGCCTTTTTCTCCGCATCCTCACCAACACTTTCCTCCTTCTTTCCTTCCTTCCTTCTTTCTTTTTCTCTTTTCTTTTCTTTTCTTTCCTTTCCTTTTTTCTTTCTTTCTTTCTTTCTTTCTTTCTTTTTTGATAATGGCCATTCTAACATGTGTGCAGTGATATCTCATTGTGTTTTTTATTTCCCTGGCGATTAGTGATGCTGAACACCTTTTCAATTATTATGGATTAAATGGATTATTATATGTAAAGTGTTGCGGCAACAGCAGGAACTCAAGTTACATTAACATGGTGCTTATTTTTAATAGTGTTGTCGTTGTTATTATAATAATAATTTTTATTACTATTAAATACAATGGTGTACATAAATATCCAGGCAAGGTGACTTTATTGTAGCTGGGTTTCCTAAACTGCAATATTTATACCCCCTAGAACTATATTTTGGTGAGACAGGGACCCTTAACCACAGAGTGCATAGAGCTGGTTTCCTGAAGCATCAATTTTGCTCAAAGCTTTCAGAGGGAAGGTGTTATTTTTTATATTAAAAGCAAACAAATATATAGGTAAGAGAAGGCACATGCACATAAATTTTTAAGAGAAAACCTGAGACATCAAGCACCATTGACATGCCATTGGATTCTTCCAGCTATGGCTCTAGAATTCTATGGATAAGGCTTAGATCTCCTCTGCCATTAGTTAGTGGTATTTAGAAGGGAAATTTTGCAGAGCGGTAATTGTAACATCTCCCAATGGTGGCTTTTATTTTTCTGTATAGTTCTTATGTTTGATTGTTCAAACTCTCTACCTTTGTCAAGACAGAAAAACATGATAAAAAAGGGTTAATAGGAAAATCCCAGAATAAGCTTTTTCTTTTCTTTTCTTTTCTTTTCTTTTCTTTTCTTTTCTTTTCTTTTCTTTTCTTTT